>NC_071101.1:32215000-32342500 GCF_024256425.1 Clarias gariepinus | reverse complement strand
TGACAAAGGCTGCTCTGTGAGTGTGTGAGACCGGCTAAGTGTGTGAGAGTGCGTCAGGGAGTCATGAAGGGAGGGAAGGAAACCGAGAAGCTGAATGGAGCCCTTTGCAGGGAGTACTTCTGACCCAAAACACACCACAGGCTAGTGTATACCCTCCAAGCCCTTCCCTAGGGGTTAGCAGCAACGTAGCAACATGTTACACCTTTTGCATTATGTTCGAAAGATTTGTCAGCATAGTAGATTTTTTCTTAGCAGGGTTGAGGTTCTCAGCGTTGCATTTAGATAAACATTGATGAATAATTTTTTTTTCTTAAAAAGCTGAACATCACTTTACGAGCATATCAATATAACAACGTTAAATCATTTTAATAAGCACACGACATATCATATTTTCATTCTATGCAGACACATACACATTTACTCTCATTCACACCCAGGGGACATTTAACACAGACATTTTAGCTCCCTGTATTGATGGTTTGAGGAAACCATTGAATAGAGCAAGAATACTGGATTGATTTTAAAAATGAACCATAACAATCCCATATTTTTATGATTAAGTAAAAGGTGATTGATACCAACATTAATACATGTATTGACCTAATATGTGTCATGTTCATCATGTCTTTTCAGCTGTTTTATTCTTTTGATTGCTGTTCTGGCATCGTTTTGAGCTGAGCAAATGCTGAAATCGGCCTAATTGAATATGTTGTTTTTAGAATATTAGTATAACCCGAACGTGTGCTGTCATTTTTTTTCAGTATTATACAAAATCATTCATACGTGCCTTATAATCTAGGAAAGAAACTTCCATTGGTATAATTGTTAATGCTGTGCTGCACTTACAAGTCGAACCCACCTTAACTTCAACAAACTCAGTTGCTCTTTAAATGTCCCTTGGCCATTGCTGTAACTCACTGACCAAAGGGCAACATAATGAAAATGACTTTACACCCTCACACATGCCAGGATGTGACTGATGAGCCTGGCCGGACAGCTTAAAGAGCCAACTAAGGAGTGAATAAATGAGTGCTGGTGTTAAGGAGGCTTTCACTTTAACCAGGAAAGCTTTAACCTTGCCTCTTCAAACCATTTAAATAAAGAAATTCTGTACAGACAAATAAAATATGCACACTTAAACAGCTTTGTCTAAGTGTTATAGACATAATGTCTATAGACACAGACAAAATGTTAGTCTTTTGTACCTGATCTCATCCAGGATCATTAGTGAATAATACCAAAAGATTTTAGAGTGGTTTACTTGAGTGAAGCGCGGAGACATTGAGTGGAAAAATAGTACAAACAATTGTAGCCAACCTGTTAAAGTTAAAGAGCTCTTCAGCACAGATAAAGTTCATTTGCTATGTAATTATCTAATGTTGCATTAATTTGAAATAAATTGCATGCAGAACTAATCTGTCCACATAACCTTTTCAGCTTTAGTAGTTCTTCATTTTAATATAGGATATGTTCCACAGATTGTGCAGGAGCAGTTTTTTTTATAACACATTATATAAAAGAAGGTTTATTCCACTGCATTTTTAGACTGTGCAATGAATTCTCATTGTTCGTGCATGTTATTCACAAGTTCTGACGCTTGTCTTTCTTGTTACACAGTGTCACTGACGACTCCAGACGTTCGTTGATTTCTTTGTCTCTTGTTTTATTTTCAACATCAAAGTACAACGGTTGTTACAGTTTCTTGCATAAATCCACTGTAGTCACGACAAGTCGTTTGCTGTGTTCTGTAGCTTCGATAGATTTCAGTTACAACAACTCATTTTGCTGTATCCTTTTAGCTTACAGTCTCACGATATCACGTGGCTCACGATATCACGTTATCACGGTCAAAAGCTTGTGTACCCCAAACCTTTCTGTATCCTTCCGTGTCTTAACAGCAACTGAACAACTAACATGCGTGATAGACATACAGCTACATCACTGTGGGATGATGTCACAGAACAACTTATGAAATGATGTCACAATACAACTTACGAGTATAATACTAAATCTTTAAGCTAATACACTCAATGGACTTACTGCTTAATGCTTAAACTAACAGACTTAATGCTTAATGCTTAACTAATAAATTGAAATGAAATAAACACAACAACAAATTACAAGAAATGAAATATGGCCCTTACACTCATTTCCGATTGAAAAGGTAGTGATGATTAATTTTCTGTAACAGCACACCCAGAATGTAGTTTAGTTAAAGTTTAATGTAAGTTATGTTCTTTAGGACAGAGGAGTCCTATATGGCCAAACAGTTTGCTTGTATTTTTGCCCATGGTCATTCGATTTCCTGTGCATCTCAACTGATTGATTATCCTAAATCCTGAAATTCCTAAAACACCAACAACATCATTATGTAAAACACGGGCGATGGATCTCAGGGTGACTGTTCTACAGTTTTAAATACAAGGAGTAATGAAAAAGTACTTCTGCTTTTACAACTGTGTCACGTTTGTAACGTGTTATCATTGTAATATATGTGGTAAACGACATTAACCACAGATGCAAGTAATTCTAGTTGATGGACATATGTGTAATATCCTCTGGGTGTAGTAATAGTGAACAGTGGTGGGATTCATTTTTAGGAAACACAATGATTCTAAGAAGCATCGTACGGTGCGCTTAAACTGATTCTTCATCATCGACTAGTTTACTCGAACCGATGATCAGTTATAAAATGGTTACCAACTTCAGTCACTATTGCTTACGTGATAATAGCAGTTGTTTTTATGTGGTGAACTTTCAAGGATCGATGTACTAAATATAAGCACTCTTGAAACACCGCGCAATGTAACCAAGCAACTAGCATTTGTATAAGGACAATAATCGACTGTACTTTAGGGTGGTAAGCGTAACTTCACCTTAAAATTTCTTTACATAATAATAAGTAAATAAAAATGTTACAAATGTAGTGTTTTGTTTTTGTACACAGAACTCTAGTGTGAAACAGGTTTTGGGACTTGGCTCAAAAAGGCAACTTTGCTCTAACCTGAAAGGGCAAATTCAGCCTGCTGTTGATGATAGTCCTGCTGTTTCTCACATTCCTGCTGGGTCTCCAGAGCACAGTCTCTGCTCTAAGGCTACGTCACTTAAATAAAGCAGTCCACAAAACACATCGCTTATTATGTTTAGTAACATTTTCACTGGAATTTCGGTGTACTTTCCTTTTTCAAAAACTGAGTTGAAATCTCATAAGGAGTTGCCATTACTTACACATAAAAAAAAAATTCTGTAAGTCACTTCCCTTCTGGCTCCGAGGACCCAGTGTTGCATCACACAGGTAGATTTCACCCTGACTTGTTAAAGCATGCTCGATTAGTGCTCGCTTACATTCCCGTTCTCTCAACCAGGAACAAGTCCAAAACCTGTCCTCCCTCAGAGGTGAGGCAGACGAGAAGTGAAACTGTTTTGCTCAGAGTGAGAACAGATATGAAGTGGAAGTGAGTACTGCTAGTTCCGGTATTGTTAAGGAAAATGGGAAACTTCAAGGACGTGAAATCCTCAGTTGAAGTTTACAGGAACTCAGAAACTTTCCCTGATAACCATACAGATCTGCGGTCATGTTCAGAAATCGTGTTTGAGTTTTTGACTCCTAAATTTTGATGTTTGTTATATTTACTATCACTAATCCTTCAATTTGCAGTAAGTCTAACAACCTAGCAGAAGTATTTTCCAAAGAAGCCCCTTGACCTTAAACATTTTATTAATACACAGTCTACTGCAACATATACTGTACATGGGCTATAAATAAATGTTCATTCCATTTTTCCACATTTTCCCACTCTTATAATGAAGCAGATCTGCCAGGAACAAAGAGAAAATTTATATTATCCTGCTTTAAAGTCAGTAAGTAAGCCTTGTTAAAATCACTTTACTTACTTCAAAAAGGCAGGACACGGGTCACCTGGCATCATTTACATGGAAAAAAACAATTTTATTGCAATGTATTGTGGGGTTTGGGTAATCTGCTTCAGTCTGACTATGAATCCAGATTGCTTTGTTAATACTTTTATTAAAAGAAAGACTTCCAATTGTAACTTAGTATTATCATTAGGGTGGGAGATATCATCCTCACTCACTTACTCACTCATCGTCTATACCGCTTTATCCTGTATTCATCCCAGGAGATTCCGGGCAGGAGGCGGAGTACACCCTGGACAGGGTGCCAATCCATCGCAGGGCACATACACAAAGTCACACACACATTCACACACTGCAGGCAATTTGGGAACGCCAATTAGCCTAATCTGCAGGTCTTTGGACTGTGGGAGGAAACTGGAGTACCCGGTGGAATTCCACCAAGCACGGGGAGAACATACAAACTCCATGCACACAGAGACAGGAATCGAGCCTAGCCAGGAATCTAACCCGGACCCTAGAGGTGCAAGGCACTACACCACGCCTAGATATCATCCTTTTACCTTAAAACATAAAATAAACTGATCTCAACTATATACTACTTTAATCATGAAGTCAGGTCACTTTGGTACCTTGTACTTGATTCTGTAACTTGGCAGACAGCTAGCGCATCGTCTTGGCACATCTTTTTAGTGGAATCATAAAAAACCATTAATGACTTGAAACGGGTAAAGGTGGTCCAGGGCTTCCAGGAAATGTGGTTCAACACCTAGACAACTCATCAAGTCATTCTAGATTCATGTAGCATCGGCTCCTCAGTTTTGTTTTGTTTTTAATAATGAAAGTAACAAGCCTGCTCTGTTGGTGTATGGTGATGTTAAAATGCATAACGGTCTGATATCAGTTATTTCAATACAGCTTTTGCTGCTACAGTCTCCTTCACTGAAGGAACTGCAGTGAGGGCGTGTCGCACATTTCGAATACCTCAACACCATCGTCAAACATGTTCAGACAATTTTAGGGAATTGGCAATTATTACGTAGCTGACGTTTAAGTGGTTAGATTTATAATGTACCAGATTGTTCTAAGATTGTTTTGTATTAAGCAAAATGTAGATCAGTCTCAAAATATAATCAAGCGCATACTTTCTGGCAAAGAGCTCATTTAATGACAGTTTGCCTCCATGATTGAATTCATTGTTCATTGGATATTGTTCGCTTGTATAGCATTTTCTTTAACATTTACTCAGGTTTAAAATTGTTCATAAGCTTTCTGCTTCCTTTGTAATTAAAGACCTTGCAGGTATATTTCCTCATACGCTGCACTTTATTGAGATTCACCTTTATTTGCTTTTCCATATCTACCAATCTGTGCTAGATCTTATTTACTGCTTGGATGTGCTTCATATACCATAAGGATGATTTGTTGTTCTTATTTGATCAGTGCAATGATTCCATTTGCTAAAAAACACATTTTGTTTGTTATAAAGCCTCTTCACTGTAGTACGCGGATGTAGAAGATTAATGTGTTTGAATCTGTTTCCTTTTGTGCTCAATTTATCTGAAGGATTCTTCATGTAATGTCTGAGAAGTTTCCTTACTACCAT
This sequence comes from Clarias gariepinus, assembly GCF_024256425.1. Taxonomy (NCBI): domain Eukaryota; kingdom Metazoa; phylum Chordata; class Actinopteri; order Siluriformes; family Clariidae; genus Clarias; species Clarias gariepinus. Next base: position 32,337,021 of record NC_071101.1, on the reverse strand, counting down.
GACCTCAGGCTTAATAGGTATTGAACTATTGAATAAAGAAATTGAATACTATTGTTTAGACCTTTTAATTGGTTTTGATTAAAGCGTTTAATGGCGATGATTAAATGAAGACAGTTAACATGCCACATACAGTAGCACCATTTGATCACCTCTTTGCATCTAATACAGTCCTGTATTATAGACCCTTGGCCTTTATTTGTCTTGCAAGCTTTATATGTGACTGGATGCTTCCACCCACAAAAACGTAACAACTGGCATTTATGTGTAATCCTAGTCCTAGGGCACACCTTTATTTGGATTTCTGCATAGCTGCAGCAAGGTGTTGGTGACTGTATGTGCAATGCACACTGGGCACAGATCATTAATTGGCCACTCACCGCGTGCAGTGTTTTTTTCTATCTTGTTTGACTATACTGTAGTATTACAATGTTTTGAAGTTTAAATGCATCCTCTGTTTACTTTATTGATCTATGCCCAATATTAATTAACCATTAGAAAGTAATCCAGAACACTTTTGCTTTTGGTCTGTTGCAACTGTGGCTTCTTCTTTTGGTGGCATTAGCTAGAATATGTCACAGTTCTCCTAATGCTCTTGAAAAAGAATGCTGGTGTGGCCCAGCAACAAGCACACGTAGCTTCTTCTCTTTATCTCCTATACAATAGGGAAAGATGTGTCAGAGCTCTCTGGCCCGTCCGTCAGAGTCACAATGACGATCCCTGGCTTGGCTGAATAGCTAGCTGCAACTATCATTGTAGCATTCATTCGACATGAATAAGAGACAGAACAGTAGCAAAAGACGATATTAGACACAGATGTCTTCATCATGCATGAAAAACAAGTTGAGTATACAGTGTGTAGAGCTCTAGATATCCATATGGTCATAACCAAGTCATTTCACTAGAGGGCGCTGCTTGGAAATCTCTTTTAAAGGGACAGTTGTTTAAGTGTGTTTCTATGCTTCACAGCTTTTCAGGGTAGAGGTTTTGTTCAACGGAAGGAAGCACTTTGTTCTCCGGCGGCAGAGTGATTTCCAGATGCTGCACCGAAAGCTGAAAAAGATCCTCCAACTGCCGGAATTCCCCAGCAAGCGGACCCAGCTGCGTGCTAAACCAGCAGAGCAGAGACAGCAGGAGCTGGAGGACTACATCCAGGTAGAGCAGGAGGTCACAAACCCACCTCCATGTATGTCGCCGGCACAATATAGTGTTGTAGTTGGTATGTTACAAAAATAATTTCTTCATGCAGGCGATCCTGTATAAGAACGAATTGGTTCCTCAGGAGCTGCTGGATTTCCTGGAGGTCAAACACTTCCACACAGCAAACAAGATCTGCGGTTTTCGGTATGTATTACACCTGTGGATTGATGTTATCACAGTAGTTCCATGTAAATGTCAAACTTGTTGTGATGAAAAACATTTAAAAGGTTACTTGGTAGTATTACAGTGTGTTACAATTTACGTTAGTAATGCAAAAAAACATCCATAACACCAGTTTTTTTTATTAAAGAAATTTTAAACTATACTTTTAATACTGTTTATTTTTTGATATACATCTTGCATGATGCATTTTCTGATTCCCTTCAGAATTTGTCTGTTTTTGATGCCATTTCCATGTCACAAACGGGTTTGCATGTAGGTCTAATCAGTACATGAGTTTTTAATAATTGTCTACAATTTCTTTAATAAGTTAATGGACAATATATGTGAATTGACTCATTGACCCTAAGCTTGTTTATGCCGAGATTGTTTATTAGCAAGTGTGAGTGTGTGTGTGTGGATCCAAATCTGTCGATCCTTAATAGAAGTGCCCTGCTGCATAACCAACCTCAAAACAATCTGCACTAATAAAAGTTTTTTTTAAATAAGTGTAATATCTACAGTATAATAACTTTTCTGTGGAATTTTTATAGTGAAGAATATCAGAAGGACACACACGAACAGAAAAGCAGGTAAGTGTCTACCAGAATCTTTTTTATGTAAGTGCAGTAAATCTTACACTCATTACTTACACTGATGCGATGAGGTTTTGATAAATGGGAACAATAATGTAAATGAGCAAAAAGGCAACAGAGAAGCAAAAGTCCAACTGCATAAATAAATTTATTCATTTCATTGAGTCACTTTAATATCGTGTGAGGGGGAAGGGGAAAGTAAAAATGTTAAATGAAAAATTAATGCAGCAGTTCAGTTACAAAATAAAATCCCATTGATAGAGGTATGTTTTAATGTAAGTGTTTATGCATATTATGTTAAAACGCATCAAATGGGACAAGCAAAAGCACTGCCAAAAAGTTAAGGAGGTTGTTGAGTGAGTTGCATAAACTGCAGAAACATAAACTACGACGCCAGCAGCCATCTTAAAAAATTTGGCATGTGCAAAGATTTCCTTCGACTATTAATTCATCTGTGAAAATGATTCCTCATGCTCTCAGAAGCAACCTTTTATCCAGTTTGAGTCCTGGAATAAGCCTATTCCATCAGGAAAGAAAAACTCCATTGATGTAATAACCTGGTCATTAAGTACATTCAGGTCATCAGTAGACATGTAGAACTCTGCATGATGGGTGCAACCGTTCATACGCTTCCCTGCTTACCCTGATGCACCCATCACTCTGGGATAGGGTCAATCTTGACGCTTTTTACTTAAATAAGGCCAATAATGTGATCTAGTAGGAACTATACCTTTTCTCAGCAACATAAATTTGAAACAGATTAAGTTTAACCTGAGTGTTTTGTAGCAGCAATTTTTTTTTGGCTTATATGTGTAATTAATGTCTTCTAGCTATGAGCTGCTGCATCAGAGAGTGGTGGGTTTCTCGTGTGATCCCTATCTCCTTGCTTCAAAGTCAGGTAATGCCTGTGTTTTAATAATCATCTGATATCTTTCTTAGAATTGTGAAAGAGCCAGTGTTGCCTGGTACACAGCTTTGTCTTTGGGCATCATTTTTCGGTGATGTGTATACTAGTTAGGTGAGAAGCTTTAGGTGTCTAGACATGCTTACACAGACAGGAGTGCTGCAAGACCTGTGAAACTGAAATGCCTGTGACTATGCCAGGGATGCAGAAATGTCTGCTGTAGTGCAACAGCAAGCCTGTGATGCAACACTTAAGGGAGCTCTTATGTATTTCAACAGTAATTTCCAGACACATTATGTTTTACAGACATCCCCAATACTGTATGTGGATTTTGGAATGTGGATGTTGATACAATTTCCATTTTTATGTGACATTGTGAAATGTTTAAGGCATATATAAAATACAATATAATTTAACACTTAAATAACCTTTTATACAGCCTTCATTTCTCAATGTCGAGTTGAAACGAGTGCAGACCTGTGGAGAATTTTGCTCATAAATGTTGCATGTCTACATTGCATGTGTGTAAAGCATATACGGCGTATTTACTCTACATTTACACTAGAAAGCAACTATGCAGTAAGTGATAATTCAGTTTCTATGTACGAGCAGCACCAGCCAGCGACAGTGTGACATCACAGCAAGAACTCTGCTTGATTCTGTGCCAATTAGGTATGACATAGTAACGTAGTAAAACTAAATTTGACTCAAACAATTCCACCTGACTAATTCTGTGATTCATATGGTCTGCAGTTTGTTCAGTTCCCATTCACAATTTTACTTCCTACCTGCAATTAGTTCCCGTTTACTGTTTAACACAAAAATCCCAGACAGTCTGACTCATAGTTTCATTTTATTTTGTCTTACACAGTCTCTCTGGTGAAGGCACGCAATAAGTAGTTAACTTGCTTTGTAATAGTAAACCTGCCAATGAAGCTAATATGCAGCGTCACATGTAGTGTGTTGCCAATAGAGATGGGGGGGAAAATTGATTCAGCTACATATCATGATTCTTTCATATGTCAATAATGAATGTGACTTCAACATAGATTTTTATCTTAAAGGTTTCTTTTTTTATCTATATACTTTTGCATTTTTGGTGGTAAAATGTTGCAGTTCCTGTTTAATCCAACAGGTGGCATGCTAAACTATTCATACACTGGCACATCATCATGTGTGGGAGTCTCAGAACTCAGATTTATATAAAATCGTGATACCTATAGAATTAAATCGAATCGGCACCCAAGTTTCAAAATATCATATTGGGTGATCCGTGGTGAAACCCATCCCTAGTAGCCAGTCTTTACACTGATTAGTGTATGATGAGTGTATTTAAGTAGCTTGCTAGCTTTGGAAACTATATGAACTCTGTATATAGTGACATCAGGGAGCTTATTAAAATCTTGAACAAGTTAATACATATTGTATTTTTTTATATAAACATAGTGCACGAGTCTATAAACCGGTCAGAACCCAATGCTGCCTGTAAGTCAACTCATCAAAATACATCACTTCAGTTCTTGTTTGTCTCCCTACAGATCTGCCAGACATAGTTGTAGCTGGTGTCCTGCAGGGCTTCTTCCCCAAAGACAATAAGCTGGGCTTAAGGACATTCTCCAAACCCAGCATTAGACACGTTCCCAGACATCTTTCCATCCCCTCCATCGTCATAGACACAAGCAGCCTGAGCTCGTTGCCAGAAGCGCAGATAACCTGAGACACTGGATGGGTACCTTTTTTCAACACTGACCAGGATTCGTGCTTTTGGGACCTTGCCACAGACGGACTGGTTGACACTGAGCTTTTATCATTCAAATAAAAGCCCTGAACATTTAGATGACTTCTTTTAACCTCATCTCTGTAAGGCGGGATATCCTGTTTACATATTCTATTAGCTTGTGACTTGTTTGTGCACTTTTAGTATGTGCTTTATTCTACTCGGGGTCACAGCAGATCATATTCTGGGAGCACTGGGTGGGTAAGATGCCCGTCCATCACAGAGCACCATGTGCACACAAACATTCCCACCTTAATCTTAGCCAACATAACTGGCAGCATGTTTTTCTAAGATAGGAAGAAACTGAAGGACCCAGGAGAGACTCATGCAGATAGAAGGAAAACCCAGAATCAAACCCTGGAGCTGTGAAGCTGCAACACTACCACCTGTATGAAAAAGCCTTGTACACTGAATTTTTATTGTAATTGACTGAACATTCATGGGATGTCTTAATGTTCTTTAAGCATTGAAGTTTTATTAAAAAAAAAAAAAAAATTCCTTTCCTTTTTTAAAGGAAAAACGTAAGACCTGAGCTTGTTTCACTTCTATAAACATTAATTTAATATTTTTATGTTACAGAAAGAATGGTTGAAATAATTTTCACCAAGGTGGAATAAATGGGGTTAAATTATATATGTTTAGATATAGTTGCAAGCAACAATGAGCGGGCCCAAGCACCAAACCGGGTGCACCGCACAACCTGTATTTTGAGCATGTTAAGACCTACTCACCCTAAAGTGTTTGGGCCCCAATAAATATACATTTGAAATATAACCAGAGAATCCTCGAGCATGTGTAGACACTTGCATGCTCATAATTGAGCCTAACAGAACATCTGTTGTAACTACAGCAGAATTTGGAACTTTTAATCTTCTGAATCTATGAATATTGATTTATTTGCAATTTCAAACTAAACTTTTTCATGTGTTAATGTGTATTTTCATGTGTTAATGTGTATCTAATGTGTATTTAACATGAACACAAAGCAATTAACAAAACTTGGATCCTTTATTGAAGGTTTGTTTACAAAAAACAGGTGTTAAGTGGGTCAGCGTAGGACCATGTGGAATGCCTCTCTGAAATGGACCCAAGGTGGACAACGACAGATGTAGGAGTGTGAGGCGGGTTGCGCTTAAGTGCCAAACACACACGTACGTTACGTACATACATATACACACCACTAAAATATCAGTGGTACAGCAGACCTGCTAAAACCCCAGAAGCCCACAGTCCTGTTTGTCCCCCCGGGTGATTTACTCTTTTGCAATAGCAAAAGGCTTTTCCACTTCGATTTTGCCGCATTCATGGATGGTGACGTCTTTTAAAGGTCTGTCCCTGCCGTCTGTTTTGGTGGCCTCAATCTTCCTCACCACATCCTGGGAAAATGTAAAGATGGAACAATGAATAAGAGCAACAAAAAGGCTGGTCATCCAAATCTTATGTTCTTACACGCCTCTATACCCTATCCTTGTATACACAGGAGCGAAAGGTTTATCTAGGACCATATGCAGCACACTACCTTATACAAGACAACAACACAAGCCTCCATCACACTATGATGTTATTACAGGATCATCAGACAAATCTAAAGCCAAATGAAGACACTCACCATGCCCTCCAAGATCTTGCCAAAGACGACGTGTTTTCCATCGAGCCATGGTGTCTGCACGGTGGTAATGAAGAACTGGGAACCGTTAGTGTCTTTGCCTGCGTTGGCCATGCTCAGCCATCCTGGGCCATAGTGCTTCAGCTTGAAGTTCTCATCAGGGAAACGATCACCATAGATGCTCTTTCCTACGGAAGCAGAAGAACATAACCACTTAGGCATTTTTCAGACAGACAATTCTTCAAATTCGATTTTTGTCCCATCAAGGTTGGAATTAGTTTGTTAGCAGATTGCCTTCATTTTGTCTGAACAGTTAAAAAAACAAAACAAAAAAACCCTGCATCTGATTTTTGCAAATCCAATTTGAACCATATCCAAAATTGATTTAAATCAGGTTCCTACGGACGTGTTTCAGTCTGGATGCACTAGTAACTCTAATTAGATTTCAAACCGTCCATTGCGTCACTTGACACACAAGTTCACACGATCACATGGTATGGGACATGGACCCATGGTTGAAAAAACAAAGATAATGGAAGAAATGGAGATGGAAATAAAAATATAGAAATTCTTGGAAAGTTATGTTGCTATGCTTTAGGTCACAGAACAAAAGTCTCTGGACAGAGGACAAAATGAAATTTCTGAAAGCACTCTGGGGGATGCATTAATACTGGCAAAGCTAGAGGGAATGCACAGAAACATCCCTTTATATAAGGAAATATCCTGCTGCATGCAAACTTCTGGTTACCACAGCAACCAATGCAGATAGGTCGACTGAACATAACCAAATCCAATCTGATTACTTTAGGAGACTTGATTTCTTGCACTGAGTGGATTTAATCTAAAACTCAAGGCAGACTATAGGTAACATAAAATTTTTATCAAATTTAATCGATCTACAGCTCATTTATTCAGTAGGAAAAAAGTAAAAAAAAAAAAAAAAAAACACTCTAAACTGTTTACGTTAATGAATGTTATTCTTCATTAAATCCATGGTAAAGCAGTGTGATTTATAGGGGTGCAAACTACTCTCTGTTAACTATTTATCTTTATGTATTTATTAATGATAAAAGGTATAAACAAAAGGACAGGTTTCATACCACCAGTTCCATCTCCTCTGGTGAAGTCGCCTCCCTGGATCATGAAGTCCTTAATCACGCGATGGAACTTGCTTCCCTTGTAACCGAATCCTTTCTGTTGAGGCAGAAAGGCACTAACGTTTATGCATTTATTTGAATTAATATACTTTGTTACTGGCAATAACCTGAACTCATAAATTAAATAAAGTGAAATTAATAAAGATGTAAGCTCGAACCTCTCCTGTTGCCAATGCGAGGAAATTATCAGTGGTCTTTGGAACGGTTTTTCCAAACAATCCGATGACGATGCGCCCTACATCCTCATCTCCAATTTGGATATCGAAGTATACCTGAAATATGGCATAGGCATTATGGGTATAAACAGGCATCATGTGTCTGAGGAATAATTTCATAACAGGATTGAGAAAGGTTTAAAAACAGGAATTAGGGGATATAAACTACACTATATGGACCAAACCTGATCATTGATGAATTTAGGTGCTTTAATCAAGGCCCCTTATCCCTAGAAAAGGACAAACTTATTGCTTCGGCATACCAAGACATCTTAGACAACGCTATGCTTCACGGCTAACAATGTGGCAAAAGTTTAAGGAAAGCCCTTTTTTTTTATTCCAACATGACTGTGCACAAAGAAAGGACTATAAAGACAGTTTGGTAAGATTTGTGTGAAAAAACTTGACTATCTCGCACAGAGCCCTGACCTCAACCGCACTGAGCATCTTTGGGATGAATATGAAGGGAGATTTCGAACCAGGCCTTCTTGTCCATCAATGCCGGACCTTATAAATGCTCTACAGAATAAACGAGCATGAACTCCCAGAGAAACACTCCAAAATCTTAATGGACTTCATATTGAAGTATATGTATTTTGATGCAGTCCATATAAAGTGGGCAAAAGTATGTGGACCCCTGGCAATCACTCCCATTCATCACTCCCTTTATTAGAACCAAGAGACCTGAACCTGTTCCAACATGACTGAAAAATCCCCATGACTCGACAAAGCTGGAGTGAAGGAATTTGAGTGTCCTGACCTCATCCCTACTGAAAACCTTTGGGATGAACTCCTCACCAGACATCTCACAAACGCTCCTGTGGCTGAATGAGCACAAAATCCCTACATTTAAAAACACAAGCAAATATCTGGGGTGATATTCAGGTGTGCACGTTATTTCTGTTGACGGTTTCACAGAAGCACGAGCTCACTTTCAGTCTGACTAAAGCAGAGAGAAGGGAGATTTGCAAATTAGCAACGGCTATTTTTTTTCTCCTTCTCTCTCTCTCCAACGCGGGTGTTTCTGGGACGTGTATTTTTTCCACAATACGACGGAACAAAGAAATACCTCTGGACAGAAGGCGTGGATAGAGAACCCTGTACAGAGCGGTGTATGAACAGACAGGACTATGGCTAATGGGTGCGGCGTCTGCTGTCATTCATATACAATTGTTCCGTTTCAAATAAGAAAACTCGGGTCGTGCGCAAACGCAATGCGCGTCAGCCGGTTAACGCAGACGTGGCCTTCACTCGCCATTACACACACACTCCAGCTCCGCCTGCTGCACGGGATAACACACATCACACATACTAATGCACAATGTTACCACACACAATCTTAGTAAACGTTCCATCATGCAGAGAGTATCATTATTCTTATTCTAAATCGCCCACAGACCGCGTTGCAGTAGGTGCAGTCTTTACCTTGGCCGTGACTTTGGGCCCTTTCTTCTTCTCATCAGCCTGAGAGCCGTTTGGCAGCAGCAGGAAAAACACCGAAGCGACAATAATCGTGATAGCGACTAAGAACTTCATATTCCTCTCACAAGCCCGCACCATGAAAGACCCAAATCTGTACGTGTGTGTATGTGAAAAAGGGGGTAAACGTTGCAGCTGGAAACCGAGGGAGGAGTTTAGAGTGTGTGTGTATCCGGGGAGGAGCCATGCACTGCTGTACAGACAAATGCACTTTTCAGTCCAGTAAATCCCGCCTCCTGTGTCATGATTGGCTGATCGTTTGTGTGCTGTCCAATCACTGGCTGTATGTAAATGTGAATCAAAATCAGACAACAGGCAGACTTGGGGCACAAGACAGGGTACACCTTGAATGGGGTGCCTATCTATGGACCATTCACCCTAATCTGTTTGTCTTTGGACTGATGGAGGAAACCAGAATACCCGGAGAGAACCCAACCAGCACAGAGGAGAACATACAAACTCCATGCTCACAGACCTGAAGCGGGAATCAATCCCAAAACCTGGAGCATGGTGGCTTAATGGTTAGCACTGTCGCCTTGCACTTCCAGGGTGTAGGTGGGTTTCCTCCCACAGTCCAAAGATATGTAGATTAGTTTAATTGGCGTTCCCAAATTGCCCATGGTGTGTGAATGTTGACTGGAGGTCCTACAGCGGTCATGCAAATGTGAATAAATACAGTGGTCACCATTGGCCTCCACACTCCCTAGTTGGGTTGGACTACAGAGGTTCCTGTATGGATGGATGGATGGATGGATGGATGTGCCCATGATAGTCTCAGATTCTTGTTATTGACTGACAGGGGTGGAATCTGATCTGCTATTGTAGCTCATCTCCCCCAGGTATTGTGTGTTCTAAGATGCTTTTTTTGCTCAGCACAGTTGTAAAGAGTGCTCACCTGAGTTACTATAGACTTCCTATAGACTATAGATTACTAGTCTGGTCATTTTTCTCTGATTAAATTCTTCCCGAATTGAGGTTTGGGGCATAGAAAAATTTCCTCCATTAATTTGGGGTAAGGTAAATATAGAGTTATATATAAAGACTTTATACATACACTCAACTTACCCCGTCAACACTTATCTAGTTTTAACACAGAAATAAATGCATTCGCAATATATTATTGCATTCAATGGGTGAATAAATGTTTCTAGTATATGTTCTCATTAATTAAGCTTTATCTCTAAACATTTTGCCATAAAAGATGAATAGTAATAATCACACGTTTGTGTGAGTTTTTTTGGTGATTGCGTCATTTCTGTTGAGGTTGATTACATAAATAATACAGCCACCAGAGCGTTTTTGATTTGTCACACGTTTACACCGCATCGTACAACCGGAACATTCTCACACGCCGTGAGCAGTACCATGGACATCCACGAGTACATTCTGAGGTACTTCCGCATTCCAATGCAAAGCGACGCACTGGAACGTGATTGGTTCGAAATGTTCTTGAGCCAATCAGAGTGAAACGCGTACTGAGCTGCAAGCACACAGCTGAAGAGATTTTTGTAGCCCGTTAAAACCGATGAGCGTGTTTACAAACGAGTAGACACTGATAAATTTAGTAGCTACGTGTGCTGTATAAACACATTCAAATTATGTTTTAAAAAGCTAAAAAACTTGCTGAAATTAGCTTATTTTATTAGGAAGTGTAATATATTTGGCAATGTCTTTACGAAGCCTTAGCTGAACGTGCTTTGTGCACAAGGGCATGGTTATGCTGAAACATGTTAGCGCCTCTTAGGTCCAGGAAAGGGAAGCTGTAATGATGCAGCACAGAATGACATTCACTAGTCTAATTGTGTGCTTCTAAGTTTGGGGATGAACTACGTATGAGGGTGAGCATGAGGTGTCCACATAGTTTTAACCATAGTGTACATGGAGAGGTTCGAATTTAGCAGTAACTTCAGAATGTGAAGTTTCTATGGTTAAAACTATGTGGACACCTCATGCTCACCCTCATACGCAGTTCATCCCCAAACCTTTACCACAAACACAGGCCATGTCCACACGTAGCCGGGTATTTTTAAAAACTGAGATTTTTCTTCTTCGTTTTTAAAAATAATTCTGTCCACACGACCTATGTTTTAAAAATATCTAACCATGCCCTTGTGCACAAAGCACGCTCAACGAAGGCTTGGTATATGAAAACTGGTGATCTCCTTAACCAACATCAGTGCCTGACATCACCAATGCCTGTGTGGCTGAATGAACACCAATAGTCACACTTTCAAACATAGTGGAAAGCCATCTCACAAGAATGACTTTTGATTGTGCAGAAAAAGATTTTTTTTATGAAAGTAAAAAATACCTTCATTTACCTATATAATCCCCTGCTACACTAATGCACTTACAGTGGTGTGAAAACCACTTACTGTTTTCCTGTTGTATTGCATGTTTGTCACACTTTAAATGTTTCAGATCATCAAACAAATTTAAATATTAGTTAATAAAAAAAAAACACAAGTAAACACATCATGCAGTCAAGTGTTTGCCCCCTAAACCTAATAACTGGTTGGGCCACCCTTAGCAGCAACAACTGCAATCAAGCGTTTTCAATAACTTGCAATGAGTCTGTTCCAGCGCTGTGGAGGAATTTTGGCCCTCGTATCTTTGCAGAATTATTATACTTCAAAGTCTTCATTTTGTTTTTCTTCAGCCATTCAGAAGTGGACTTGCTGGTATGCTTTGGATTATTGTCCTGCTGCAGAACCCAAGTTCGCCTCAGCTTGAGGTCACAAATAGATGGCCGAACATTCTCCTTTAGGATATTTTGGTATACAGCAGAATTCATGGTTCCAATCATCACAGCAAGTCTTCCGGGTCCTGAAGCAGCAAAACAGCCCCAGGCAATCACTATCACCACCATTTTTTACTGTTGGTATGATGTTCTTTTTCTGAAATGCGGTGTTACTTTTACTTAAATGTTGTTGTGGGGTCTTTTGTGACCTCTTGGATGAGTTTTCGCTGCGTTCTTGGGGTAATTTAGGTCAGCTGGCCATTCCTGGGAAGGTTCTCCACTGTTCCATGTTTGTGCCATTTGTAGATAATGGATCTCACAGTGATTAGCTGCAGTCCCAAAGCTTTAGAAATGGCTTTAACATTTTCTAGACTAATAAATCTTAATTTTCTTTCTCATTCATTTCTTTGGATCTCAGCCTGACATCTAGCTTTTGAGGATCTTTTTGTCTACTTCACTTTGTCAGGCAGGTCCTATTTAAGTGATTTCTTGATTACAAACAGGTGTGGCTAGAGAATTTGAACTCGTGTTATAAACCAGTTTTAACAGAGGGGGCAAACACTTTCACACAAAAGGACTATGTAGTTTTAAATTTTGTTTTCCCTTAATAATAAAAACTTTCATTTAGAAACTGCATGATGGTTTTTTTGTGTTATCTTTAACATTAAAATTTGTTTGATCTGAAACATTAAAGTGTGACAAACATGGGAAAAAATAGTGGCAAACACTTTATCACACCACTGTATCTCTGTACTTATTCTCAGTACACATGATCGGACTGCCTCATTCACGTTCGAAACTTTGGCCTCCCAGGAACTCCTTTAATGACCCAAACATAAGAAAATAACTTGAAACAATGTCTGGGGAGGTTGCAATAACTCAACATGCCCTATGCAACTGGTATTTGAGTGATTGCATGTACTGTACAGTTCTCACAGACAGATACATCTCTTCTGCAATTTGGTGGCAAGTTATCCGTTGATTTAAAATGATCAGGCACTGTACTTGCTGAATGTTCACCTCGGCCAAGAACCTCATTCATGGAGTCTTCTTTAAAGCATTTGCACAATTTATATGTCTTACTGCAGTTACAAGTATCACAGTGCTTAAAGTCTGGCAAAACAGACAGGTAGGAACAAAAAAGGTCAATGAGCAAGAGAACTTTAAATCAGCTGTGTAGGAAAGGATGAGTGGAGCTACTGTAATCCGAAGATGACTAGAAAGCAAGAGAAGGGAAGAACACCATACCTTAAAAAGTAAAGGCAGGAATGTCCAAAAACATTTACCAAATTGCATAAAAATATTTATCTTTATGCATACCACATGCAAAATATGTAAATAAAACACTGGTAATCAAAAACTCCAAGATGTGTAGAGATGGTATTTTGGGTCAGCCTTCCCCAAGCGAGAGATTGTATTGGTGGCCCAACTGCAGGAAGCAACTGCATTTATAAATCAGGCCGCCAGGATTGCAAATTAATTTGGACACCCAACCTGGTGCAACAATTTGTTTACAAGTGTTTATTAAGTATTCATAATTTAAGTAGACTATTATATACATTTTGAAAAATTTTTTTTTTTTTCAACAAACAGGAATAAAACATTGTACAAATATTACATAGTACAATATAAACAAAATGTTTAAACATTTTTAGGAAAATTGACAAATTACACTTCAGACAAGTTGATTGTGCTCAGTCTAGACCCAAAGTACTCAGCAAAAATGTCAGGATGGCCTTTGTAGAACTGTGCCAGTAATCTCTTCTTTTCTTTTGTGGAGTATTTTGTATTTTCATCTATATTCCTGAGCAGTACAAACAGCTCTGTATGCGTCAGGTTTTTTACAGTATCCTGGTACACATTGCTTGAAATTTGCTGACAGAATGCAGAGCCTAGGAATAAGAGTTGAATTATATACTGGAACAGATGCCAGTGTGTCTTTAGATACATTTCATATACAGTAAATAGTAAGTTTTTACATGCAAGACCACAACTCTAATTTTTATATCAAATCACATTGTCAAATAATCACCGTCTCTAGCCAAATATAGTGTATATTAAGAACTACATCAAGTTTTAACTACCCAAGAGAAAAAAAAAATTTAAACTTAATTTTACAAGGAGAATAAACCACTGAACAACATACTCTGTGTGTTAGGGTCCTTCTTTTTCACAATGTCATCCAGCTTGTCACTGACCAGCTTGTGCAAAGAACCTGGGACCTAATAAGAAGAGTCAACTCACTACAGTGGCAATGTAAAAATAATGCACACATGCATAAATACTCAAGACACACTGTTCTAGGACATCGATTATAACGTGATGTGACATGGTCTGATGTGTAGTGGAGTTCCCTTAACCACATAAAAATGATCACTTTCTTGAAACGGCACACTTGTTATTTCTCTTTTTAATTTTATGTTTATTAAAACTATAAACAAGATAAAATTTAAGACAAAATTCTGCTCGTTTTACTATGGAACTGCATTTGTATGAAACCGCAAATCTTAGTCCTGAAGACACTTAAAGTTGTGTCTTTTTACTCTGACCTTCAAATTGCTCAACCTGGAGGCTTAAAACTAAATTGTAATCTGTTTATTTAGAGCATCTGCATTACAAAGCCCTGTGAACTTGGTCCAAAGAAGAAGAAGAAAAAAAAAAAAGATTAATGTGTGCATTCTTATAAATAATGATTTATGTTGCAATCTAAATGACTGTTACAGTAAAAATTAATCAATATCTTCTGACCAATCAAAATCAATTAATTTCACTCAAACATGGGAAACCAATCCATATGACCCGATAAAAGGATTAACATTAATCTTTAAGAATTTAATACCTTGAAAATGTCCTCATGGTTATCCAGCATGAAGAGCAACAGCAAGTCCACTTTACCCTTTGAGAGGCTTTTGCTTTGTGTTATGGCTCTACAAAAGGTTTTCTTCACATGGATCCGATTCTCAATCTGAAACAATTTATAACTGTTTTAAACTTGACCAAGTGACCAAGAAGTAGAGTTAATTGTTGCACTCCAAAGAGCTTTCATTTTCTGCTATTTTAGAATGGACACTGATGCAATAAAAAAAAATTATCCAATGAGCAAAATATTGTATGCATTATATATTTTTTCATTTCTAAACACAATGATAAATTATGCATCATTAAAAAAAAAAAAAGTTACGCTACTTGCTTGGACACTAATTAGAGTAAAACCTATTAAATTAAAACGTTTCAACACAGATTATAACATGTGCACACTCAAGCCACTTCAGTTGGGTACACCTGGCTAGTACTGGGTTAAACCAATTTTTGCCTTCCAAATATGCCATAATTTGTTGTGGCATAGATTCAGCAAGATAATAAACATTCCTTGGAGATTTTTCAGTTGCTGCAGATTTGTTGGCTACTGTACACCTCCATGATGCACCTGAATGATGCAAATCTGTTTGAGATCGTGACTGTTGAGGCAATTTAAGTTTAGGAAACCAGATTGAGATTTTAGCTTTGCGACATGGCGTGTTATCCTGGAATTTTAAATGAACAGCAGCAAACCTTTTGCAGACTGTAGCATTTAAAGCAATGCTCAACTAGTAAGGGCTCAATATGTGCCAAAAAAATATCCCCCACACCGTTACACCACCACTCTGACCTGTTCATATAAGGCAGAATGGATCCATGCTTGCGCCAAATTCTAATCCTACTTTGATTTTGATTGGCTGCTTAGATATGTTATATCACAATTGAACAGATGTACATAGTAAAGTAGCTCATGAGTATATATAAAAGGCATTAATTTCACCATTTACATTTCATTTTGAAATTATTTCCACTAGATGGCTCCAAGAAGACATCCAAGACAAGGACAAATATTTATTAACGATAGAAAAAGGCAGACATGTGGAGTACGTTTGAGAAACACCTTTAAACCTGCGTAGATGAATCAAACATGATCTGATTAACATACTACAAATTACACACTTATCCAAGGTCTGTTAGCTGGTTGCATTACATTACTACATTTAAACTGGAGTATTTGCAAACTTTATAAAAATAAATAAAAGACCAATTAGTATTAATCCAGGCATGACACCTTATTTCTACCTCCTTATGAAGCCGGATGTGTAGAGGGTCTGCTGCCAGTGACATGAAGCTCAGCAGCCTGTACAGCTCCTCTCTATTAGCTGCAGGAAGCAACTTTAGACATAGCTGTAACACCTCTAACGCCACGTCAAACTTCCCATTCACTGCCGACAAACCAGAGATTTTTTAAGAGAACCATCATGATAACCCTTGATGAATTCCTTCAATAAACATTTAATATGGTTTTTCAATTAAATAAAATAAAAAAGTTTCAGTATAATGCTAATTGTTTACATTACCTGGGCATATAATAGTTACTGTACTTTACTGTATGGTACTATAAAATACACTATACATTATATACATACAAATTGTATTTCTATAGGATTGTTGAAAGTCATAAATAATATAGCTAAAAAGCAATTTCAGTTTTAAAATCATTGTTCATGATAATGGCTGTTAGCCCCAACTTACCCAAAAGTTCAGTAATGTGCGTGTACACATCATTCAGCCCGTTAGGAAGAAGAGGCTGGAAACTGGTCTGTCCATAATGTTTTGCCAGAATTTCAAACAGTAGAGCCTTGTACTGCTGGATGCCCGAGAGCCTCCACTGTTCATGTTCTTCATCACCCTGATCATCATCCATTGAAATGCTGGAGAGCTCTCTGCTCACCTCTACCACCTGCTGGTCTGGCAGAAAGTCCATCAGCTCTAATGCTGCCAAGAGCCACTCATCATTTCTGCAGGAGTACCAAAAACTATTTTTCAATTTGTAAATTACAATGCTACAGTTATTTCTTCAGGCTGCATCCAAATTTGAAAACGGAAAATCTTGTTTTCCACGAATTGCTTTGTTTTATTACAATTTAGTGGTTTGTTGCAATAGTCTCTCAGCCTACCTGCAGGTCGTGGTAACTACCAAGAAACACTGCTCTATAAACACTGCAGTAATTATCTGAAAAAGATTGCTAATTTAAATCCCATTATTTTGTTTAATTTGCTCTGATTATTTTCTTTTGCAAATATTTTATACCATCGTATGATAAATTTACAGAATTGTATACAAATTTTACAAATGTAAGAATGAAAATGTAAACAAACACTCATTGGTCGTATACTTTGGGGAAACCGTATCCTACAGCAGCCATTTCCAAACATGGCTGCGGCTCAACTTAAAATGTGAAAATATGCGGGCCACCCAAACGTGAAAAACTCTGATCAACACACAAAACTAAGATCAATAAAGATTAGTACCCTGTGTAAATCATATGGCTTTGTTTAATTAGATCTACTTACTTTTTAAATGCATATACTTCAACAGAAATAATAAAAGAAGCCCACAGTTAACACAACGCAAATGACGATCACACTGTATGCCGAACTATACATTTTCATTTTATTTGGTCAAAGCAGATTGTTACTCACTGTGACTCCTTAAAGGCCTTGATTATTTCTCTGTCCAGGTAGTTACTGGTGTAGAGAATGTCAGGTTCATTATTGTTGCCTCCCGAGGTCGGACAATCCCTACAGTCCAGTACTCCATCCAGCACAGGGAGCTCGATCAACTGCAGCAAACGCTGAACCGTCTGCTCCTGCCACACCTTACTGACCACTGAGAGACAAAAGGTTATGCACTACTATTGATGTACTACAATGATTCTGATCAAATTTATTTAACAATACTGCTCAATTAATAACACTCTAAATACACATTTATACTTTTATAAGGTAGTCTTTAAATATACAGTGAAAGTATTTGCCATTGCAGCACAATTCATGTCTGTCCTGACTCCAAATTGTTATAAGCGTTACCTGACGGTGGTAGACTCTCAGCATGGAGAACACTAAGGCTAAGGTCAAGCTCCTCCAACAGGATGTCCATAATGTAGCCTGGTTTTACTGGAGTACTGTGAGAGAACAATGGGTCATCATCCCTGCAAGGTCATCCAAAGCAAATCAGTCTTTATATTGGTTTATAAACTAAATTACAGTGAAGGTAAAACAAGAGAATATAATACATACATATCCAAGCTTGTATATGTAACCTAAAGACTTTAAACCACCTGTTTGCATTCCTCACTTCACTGGGAGAAGAAAGATCGTTTCCTGCACTGCTCAGCACAGGGGTTTGGGTGTTCAGGAACCTGTACAGACTGCTGACGCTGTCCTGAAACTCCGACAGCTTACTCTCCTTCCCAAACGTTTTACCAGCCACCGCTTCAAACACCTTGCAGTCCAGTAGAGCCTGACACACACGCACAGCTTTGCCCCTGGGAACTTCAGCATCACCCAAAAGCTTGCTTTTCTTTATGTAGTCTTGGATCACAGTGACAGCGTCAGAGCCCACAAAGCAATTGTCATGAGACTTCAAGAAGTGACGTCGCCGCTTCACCTTCACCTCGGACTGGAGATGAGAGATCAGTCTGCTCCAGATGAAGCTGGTCTGGCACGGATTAATGAGCGCCTGCTGAGCTACACATCAAGACAACAACAGGCAACGTTTTATTGAAGTGTGAAGAACAGATCCTAACAGATTAAGCTTGAACATATTTATAAAGATATATATAACAGAAAACCTTGTTGAAATAAAGGCAAACCAATAACTTTTTATACTTTATCACTTATCGTTTCTTGCCTACATAATTCAGCCAACAAGAATGACTGGGGGGGGATTTTTAAATTTTTAAAAAGTGCATGACACTGACTATTAAGAGTCAAGATATGCATTTATTTGTACCACAGTGGGGATGTTTCTTTGTCACAGCAGCATAAAAAAATGTGCAAGAAGAAAGTAGGGACCTCCAGCCACTACAGTGTATAAATACAAACAAAAGAGAAAAACAATACAATGGGTACACGTTTAAACAAATTGCACTAGGTCCAACTAATTGCGTTAGGATTATATAGTTTATAGTTTAATAGTGCTTAAAATAGTTTAATAAATTAAGTTATTGCACAGTTGCTATTGCACAAACATTTCATATATTATAACTATATTGTTTATTGTAACTATTGTAACTATCTTGCAAAATTCATGATACTGTAAAAGTATAAAAGTGTGCAATATGAAGGCAAAATTTTTAATTACATTACAAAATGACATGGTTATTACATTAACGAGCCAGTTTATTAGGAACACATGCACTTCTGCACGTTCATGAATGTAATCAGCCAATCACATGGCAGAAACAAGATGCATAAAATAATGTATTAATAAGTTAACCCAAGTTCAGCTTTTAACATCACAATCTAAATGTACATTTTTATAAATGAGCTTAATAAATAATTGTCAGGGGATTTAAGAATTTTAAACAGTAGATAAGAGTGTCATGAATAAAATTTAACTCTGAGAAGAAATAAACACACACAATGGGTTGAAAACAAACAAACAAACAAAAAACAACAACTGGATGCTTCCAGGTAGTACCAGGGGTCCGTTCTTCGTACGTCGCTAACTCAGTTAGCTGGATTTGATTGTTGTGGATTTGTCCTGATCTTGGATTGTTTCGTTCTTCGATGCGCTTCTAGCATTTGTTGTCATAGCAACATATCCGTAAGCTTGAACCTGCTCGGGAGCAGGTTTATTTCATGTAAACAGGATTTAACCTGCGCTTCTGGCGGGTTATGATTGGTTGAAATGGCGAGGTCACATCTGATTGGTTAAAGAGCATGACTGACTCACGTGGTAAAAGAAAAGTATATGCCCCCCTGCCATGGACTCCCCCCACTCACACACACACACACACATAATCGCTATCAAATATTATATATGAACATAAATTCATAGGTTTAGTATTATCAAATATGATATTACTATTATAATAAACCCTAGGCATGAGACAGCCGTCGAGACCATTATTACAAACTCTTGTATAATGTTTATTTTGTAACATTTATTTTTCAGGGGTTTGTCATAAAAATATGCTAATAAATATTTATATATATTAAAAATTAATATTTTATAATGATAAATTGGACGAAACTAATTTTATTATAAAATAAACAATATAAAAGTATACATAATATTTCTATTTTTTCATATACAACATATTTATTTTCATATTGCTTATTTTATTTTATTGTCTCATGTAATTTGTAATTTGTAAACCATTAACCTATGAATTTATGTTCTAATATAATATTTGATAGCGATTATGTAGGGGGGGCAATCCATGGCAGGGGGGCATTTCAGCGCATAACACGTGTTATAAAAAAAATTGAGCCGCTCTTTTTCCATTTCGTCAACCAATCGGAGGGCTTGTGATCAGTGTTTCTACTGTCGATGCATATCGCCTTTTAAACCAACGCACGAGCGCGCAATAATCCTAGACAACTCAATCCAGCTATACTAATCATCAACAACAGGTGAGCTCGAAGAACCGAATTAGCCAGATCGTAATTAGCACGATGATCTCATCTTAGATGTGTCAATTCATCTCGGATGTGTCAAGCGACGTACGAAGAACGGACCTCAGGTTCAGGAACATCCTAAATGTATCATGTTTATTTCCAGGTATCTCTTTATAACCAGCTAAGTGAAGATGAAGATTTGCTACGTTACCATAACTAATAAGATTAAAAACAATATATAACTTATAAACAAACGAAGCTTTTTACCATGAGGATTGTGCATGGGGCTGTACAGTTTCCCCGCGAGGTTTAAAGCAGCTGCTCTCTCTTTCACACTCGCCATAGTTTCTCTCTCAACGACCAAACTCTCACGAGCTGTTTATCAAAACTTCCGGCTCGCGCGTTTCATTCCGCCAATTAGTCAATCTGCTCCCTATTGGCTGCCAGGTCCTATCACACCAGCCAATCAGCGTCAACCACTAATTGTCCCAGACCTCTTATAGGCTACATCCGAAATCGCAACCCGTATCTCCCTCAGAAACGTATAAAACTAAACGTTATAGCAGCTATTACAGATTATGTACAGAAGGTGGCAGCAAAGTACATAAAAAAAATAAACTTTTCTTCAGATTCCTAAAGTGCTCTTTTTATTATCCCTTTAAAGTCTTAAAAAAAGATATATATATAAAAATTTTTATATTTGATGTGCTTAATCTTTTTTTTTTATTCCGGTGTCCAGTGTCCATGTTTAACTACAGCATCAAGGGAGGTTGTCTACTGTGTGGGTTAACCGTTACCACAAGCATACTTTGCTGTGTGGGACAGGTTTTTCTCACTCTTAGAACAGGTCATGGTCATGGACTTTATCTCAGGAATACACCACAAACTGTTGCATGGCAGGGAATGATACACATGTTCATCCCTAGAGGTAGTTAATCTTATTTAAGAAAGAAACCAGGGATCCCAGAGGATACCCATGCAGACACAAAGACAGTAACTTATCCTAGGATTTAACCCAAGGTCAGTCTTTTTTAAGGTGTTTCAGTAATTTTGTCAATGTCCAGTATGCATTTCAGTGTATGCGTTTATCGTATGTGGTCTAGTACATGAGCTTTGAGAACATCATATACAAATTTGATTAAAATTAACATTGTAGGTATAACTGTGTCATGGTGATGCTGTGCATGTCGAGGGTTCAATTCCCATCACGGCTCTGGGTGCGAGTATGGTGGGTTTCCTCTGGGTACTCAGGTTTCCTCCGACAGTCTAAAAATATGCAGATTAGGTTAATTGGCATTTTCAAATTGCCCATAGTGTGTGTGTGTGTGTGTGTGTGTGTGTGTGTGTGTGTGTGTGCCCTGCAATCATTTGGCACGGTGTACCTCGCCTCATGCCCTAAGTTTCCTGGGATAGGGCCTTGTGACCCTGTACATAGAATAATCAGTATAAAGAGTAAGCAAAGAGATGAAGATTGTTAGTAGAAATATTATAAACGGTTACAATAAATGAGTTATTTGTAGTTTTTTTTTTTCAAATAATACAAACTGCTTGCATGTATGTCTGTTTATTCCCTTTATTTCTCCACTCTGTCTATATTCTCTAGTGTACAACTTTTCAGCTGCACTGTTCTAATCTCTCTCGGCTGCTGGCAGCAGACTGGATTTTCCATCTCTAAAGCAGGTGGACCCTCTCTCGTCCAGGTTCAAAATATAAGATGTGCCTGCAAACACAGTGTCTGCAATGTTGCACGTCACACACGTAACTAGAGTACCAATGGAAAACATGGCTCTGTGTGTGTGTGTGTGTGTGTGTGTGTGTGCACGTGTCCACATTTGTATGGGGAAAACAGTGTACCCACATGGATGGTAAACCACGAGAACATTGACCTTGCATTTACTCTCTCTCTCTCTCTCTCGCACTCTGTCACTAAGGTTAAAACTATGCATATGTATCAGGGTCAGATTAGTGGCTCTGCTTAGTTTATACTTATGTTCATGATGGGGTTAGGTTTTAGTTCCATGCCAAGTTCTGAAAATGTTTAGGATTATCGACTGCATGTATTATTTACACTATTTTGTTTCCACTAATCTGACCATAAACAAATGCAAGTATGTGTCAGAAAGAAGAGACACATACTTTTTAAAGAAAACAACCACATAACCGTAAAGGTTAGAGTATACATTCCAGAAAGCTTCCCATAATACATAATGATATTAGATAATGACATGAGGTAGCAATATAGGAAAAAGCAGCACACCTGAATGGGTATCCAGAATGGTTATCCATTGTAGAGATATAAATAGAGCTCTGAGTCATCAGGGAGCTTAATCCCTCCTAGTACCTTGCATCCTTTCGTCTTATTCTGGTCAAACGATTATTCTCTCTCTCTCTCTCTCTCTCTCTCTAATTCTGAGTTGGAGGGGTTCACTTTCACTGGCTCTCTTTGTGCGCAAACGCTGCTAACAATCTTGAAATGATTGCAGTCAGCAGCTTGTGCCAAATATCTGCAGGGGATCAAATACATGAATAAAATATCTTCAAAGAAATCTTTGTTCAAGGCCCAGTAGAAAATGAGAGCTTCAAGAAAGAAGAAACTGCTGAATATGAAGAATTTACAGATTTATAGGTTCATGAAATTTTGTTAGACAAAGTGATTTTCTTTTGTCATACATATAGCTAGTGGTTAGTGTATTTGCGGTGCATAAAGAGTGGATGTGTAGTGTAGGGCACATCAATATGCATTGTTTCCTGGTAATCAACTTTAACAATAAGCATAAAAGCTTTATGTACCATGTAACATAATTTCATGTATTATAGCACATGTAAGATTTTCATTTTGTCATCTGATGTCCATCGAAAATCATCCCTATAACCTTGTGTACTTTTTAATGATAGCCTTCTGAAAGGTCTAGGGTGAACGCTGTTTCTAATTTGGTTCTAACAAATAGCTGTGGAGTTAGCTTTATGACTAAATTACAACGCTGGATGTGCTTTAGTGAGCGCACTCCTAGATGTCCTTTAGTGTGTGCAGAACCGGCAGGGAATGCCTGACTGTTGCATTTTTATCATGTTTGACTCTTGATATTTTAGACTAGAGTGCATATAAGGCCAAGCTTTGACTGTGTTGCAAATCTTGGACACGCACACAGGCGCACACACACAGTTACTATTTCAGCTTGCGCTCCACTGACCCACTGCAGACCAAGGCACCACATGTCCCAGATTCCTGAAAGTTCTTAGATCAAACAGACTCAGACTTCCTCTTGTCCAATCAGTTGGGACATGAAGTGTATCTAAATCATACAGACACAAACAAAGGACAACACATCTGATCTGGAGTGACAAACTTAGCTTGGGTAGGTTTTCAGCATGTCTGAGTGCATTTGTGATTAAGTATGTGTGTGTGTGTGTGTTTTGGGATATGTGGCACGCTTCACTATGACCATATTGGAACGCAAGCTTGAGTAGAGTCAATGAAAACTTGCATTCTGCTCTAAGTCTGCCTTTTAGTTTGCACTGTTAAGTATGCTTTTGATGAATGATTTACAGGATACAGAAGTGTGTGTTAACAGATGCGAACAATAACACAAGTATGCATTTTGTCAGTTCTTTTCTATGCACAGTATTTTAGCTAAATTCCATGTGTTCAGTGCTAAGCACATTGTTCTATTTGAAGCCCTGTTTTTCAGTAATACACCTTATTTCAAGATTCTGGAGGCATTAAAAATACTGAAGGTAGATTCCTGAAACAGGGGGTTCTGGAAAAAACAACAATTATACCTCATAGACAAGAAGATTGTAGATGCATTGTGAATAGTTTACAATAAGCTTTTAAATTTTATAACCATAGAGCTAATCCATCCATATGAGATTCTTTCACAAACAGTTTCCACAAAGCAGACAGTTTTATGGAGTGTCATTATGTGTTGTAGCATTACATTTCCCTTCACTGAAACTACATGGCTCAAACCAGCTCCAGCATGGCAATGTCCCTGTTCATAAACCAAGCTCCACTGTGTGTGAAGTTTGCAGTGGAACAATTTGAGTGTTCTGCACGTAGCCTTGACCTCATTCCAGCTAAACATCTTTGGGATGAACCCAGCTGGACCTCTAGAGCTACACCTCAGAATATATAAAAAAAGAAGAGTGGATGTTATTATAACAGCAAGGTTATATTAATGTAAGTGTTAATTAATACAGTGTATTGTAGGGGTGGCATGGTGGCTTAGTGGTTACCACTAAGAGTTTGTTTCCCGCCCTTCTTGCATGAGTTTGCAGGTTTTCTCTGTACTTGGTGGGTTTTCTTCTGGGTGCTCCAGTTTCCTCCCACAGTCCAAAGACACGCAGATTAGGCTAATCGGCCTTTTCAAATTGCCCGTAGTGTGTAAATGAGCATGTGTGTATGTGTGTGTGCACTGTGAAGGATTGGCACCCTGTCCAGTGTGTACTCTGCCTCATGCCCAATGTCTCCTGGGATGGCTTCAGGCCTCTGCGACTCTGTACAAAGGATAAAGTGGTATAGACAATGAGTAAATGAGTGAGTGAATGTATTAGAATCTTAGTGTACTGTAGGCGCTTTGATGCTATGAAGGTTCCAAAAAAACACACCTATTTACAGCTAACAATAACCTATGATTGGAGAACCACACTGAGGTTAGAAGAAGCCATCTCTCAGATATAGTATGCTATACGGACAAAAGTACTTGGCCAAACCTGCAAAAACATTTTATTCAAAAGTATATACTTTAATATGGAGTTGGTTCCCCTTTTGCGGATATTACAGCTTCCACTCCTCTTGGAAGGCTGTCTACAGGGTTTTGAAGTGTTTCTGTGGAAATTCGTGCCCATTTATTCTGTAGAGCATTTATGAGGTCAGGCACTGATGTTGGGAAGAAGGCCCGGCTCACAATCTCTGTTCCAGTTCATCTCAAAAGTGCTTGATGGGGTTGAGGAGGGCAAACTTTTGGAAGCACAGCATTGTCCAAGATGTCTTGGTATGCTGAAGCACTAAGGGGTCTGATTGACACACCTGAATTCAGTAGTTAACAGGTTGGACCAAACACTTTTGTCCATATACTGTAGCTCACGTCCTTCTAAGCGTTATACGTGCAAAGTGTTCTGTTTTATTACAGTCTATTCGTCGCCTGAGAGAGAGAGAGAGAGAGAGAGAGAGAGAGACCTAAACCTACAGAGGGCCGGACTGGACTACAAAAGGCACGAGCGATGCTTCTGACTCCTCCTCTAATTTTCTTTTCCTCCTTTCTTATTCCTGTCCGTGAGGAGGGAGGAGGAGGAGAGCAGAACAGACCCAGAGAGAGAGAGATACACACACACACTCATCATGGCCATGTTGACGAGGGCGCAGCTGTATGAAAGCGCTAGCAGCCGCGCGCGTCTCACCTCGACGTGGTCACCGAGCGCCACACGCGCCGCAGCCGGAAGCCAGATGAGTGACGCCGCGGCGCGCGAGCCGCCGACAAAATGAGCGCTCCTGCTCCTCCGCGCGCGCTGAACGCCGAGCCCGGCGCCGCTTTCACCGCTTTAGGTGTTGGTTTTTTTTTTTTCGTTCTCTCTCTCTCACACACACATATATTTATGCTATGTATTTTTTTTGTAGTAAATTCGAGCAGTCGTAGGCTATGCGGCGTCCCAGGTAAACAAAGAAATACCGGTGGGAGGCCATGAGATGCCGAGCACGGAACGTGACGCGTTTGGACGCTGAGAATAGGTGAAATAAGATTGTTTATAGAATAAATAACGCGTGTCTTTTTTTAATGGAGTGAGTTAACCGCAAATAATAGGACAGACTGGACAACTAGCGTCCCATTCTTAATTGTGACTAATTAGTGTTTCTATTAACACGCACGCGAGATGCCGGTTTACACGCATAAGAACCCCATTCCGTTTTTTTTTTTTTTTGTAGATTTTAGACAGGTAGATTAGACCAGCTATAGGGGGAATAACTCCATCATTTACAACATGTGGGATCTGTAGGGATCCTTATAATCACTGACAGTCAGCATATAAACATATATGACATATAACGTTGGTTGTTTATCGTTTATTTATTTATTTATTTATTGATTATATCTTTTATAAGTAGGCGTATTAACCTATTATTAATACTTGGAAGCTAGATAGTAGAATAAATATTAATCAGACAGGAAGAGTTGGTGTCCTGCGTGGACATGGAGGTCAAGACGCTCCAGGACTCGGAGGGGAAACAAGAGGCCGGTGAGCCAGTCACCGTGTCACCTCAGTCAGGAGGAGAGAGCCAGCGCAGCTCAGGGGTGAAGAAACATCACCACAAACACAACTTGAAACACCGATACGAGTTGCTGGAGACGCTGGGCAGAGGCACGTACGGCAAAGTGAAGAAAGCCATCGAGAGGCATTCAGGGAGAGTGGTGAGTGTATGTTCATTCTTTTACAGTTTGATTGATTTACCTGTTCAGGGAACCTGGTCCGGCTGATGAGCTGCAGCAGGTGAGTTACACCAGAAATTCACTCATGTTTGGTCACATGGGGGGTACTCGGGGCATAAAGGAATACCCTTGAATGAGGTGCCAAAGGTTTCTTCTTATTGCCATCTCAATGAGTTGTTTTTTTCCTATTGCCACTGTCGCTCTCAGCTTTCTCATCAGGGACAAACTGATAATTCTGTTTTCCACATATGTCCTCATACATTTCAAACTTTGCGACAATGCTCATTGTTAAAAGCACTATATTGATAAAGCTGAGTTTAATTGAATTGATTTTCAGTGAAGGAACAATCTGATCATTTTTAATTTATACATATTTTCCCACTCATTCCGTTAAAATTTCCATAATTTTCCCTCGGATTATGTAAAGCTGCTTTTGTGGCAATGAACATTTTCAAAAGTTCTATAAAAATAAAACTTGATGTGGATTGAATAGATTTTTCGACTGTAGGCAGAAACAGGAGGAAACCTGGAGAAGCAACCTTCAAAGCAAGGATTTTTTGAGAAATTTTTAAGAGAACACTCAAACTTCCAGTCCTGGAAATTGAAGGCAATTGTGGTAAATATAGAGACCAGAATTTTGTTTACCCTAAAAAATCTGAGCTTGAAAAAACTAAAAAAATTTACCCCCTTTACAATAAAAGGCCATCAGGCCCCTCCCATACCTGTTTACTATATTTAGATATTAGCCAACCCCACTTACCTTATCCTTTATGCTCCAATTGCCTGCTATTTTTAATATGAGCTTTTGTAAAGCAGTTTTTAAAGTCTATCTGTAGCCAATCTCAGAAAGTTGGCAGGAAAAAAAGAGCGCAGCAATTAATTTAACGAGGACAGCTGGTAAAATGAAGTACTTAATTTTTTTTTTCCATCCCGAGGGAAATGTTAGCTGCGGTCAGTGCGCCTGCGCAGTGTGTAGCCAGGGCTGTGGGCACGCGCTCGGCCAGCTGGCTATTTGGCCATCTGATCAGTAGTGGGAATGAGTAGCGAAAAACACACAGGGTATGGTTTTCTTATTCTGCATGCACGTCAGTCCTATTTTTCACCACGATTCACAAAAACATGACCTTTATTGCAAGAAGGTCAAGCTCACAGTCTTAGAGAATCAATTCATATATGATAAGACCTGTGATAAAGATAGTAATAAAACTGCGAAAGATTACAGGTTGTTGCTAGGCAGCCTGTCGGAATAGTGGGGCAAAGAGTAAACAAAGCAATGCGGGTCTTCCTAAATCCATTTCACACACCATATATATTTTATTGTTTATTAATAAAAGTCTAGTCTTTTCCTCTGGGTGTGCAAATGTGTTTTAGAGCCTGTGAAAGCCTCGTGCTTCCTGGCAGCACAAATCACTGATACGGCATGTTATGACGCCATAGCAATAGCATATCCACTGGGAGCTTCTAACTCCGTTATGAATGTGTAACTTCTGTACTCTGTTCCAATTTTTTTTTTTACTTGTGCAAACAGAACAAGGTTTGCTTTTAATCTATCCACAAAGCCAAAAACACAAACACACACAGGACATAGTACAACCAACCCAGGCTGGGCTGGGCTGGGCTGGGGTGGGTTGGGCCCAGGGCCAGGATCAAATCTGAGTCTATTGGATGACTGTTGGGTAATAAAGCTAAATATAAACCAGAAATTTGGAGAGAGGTGTATATATACAGTACAAACATGTACTTCTCACTTTCTCTGTCCTAGTGGCAGCAGTTGTTGAGGTACAGAAATGACATGTTGAAAGTCATTCCCACCATCTAACGTCCATCTAACGCATTTCTTTCACTTTCACTTTTAGCCAAATGTTTCATCAAGTAAGTATGATTTTTTTTCTTATTTTTCTGAATGTCTTCTCATTGTCGTCTGAGGAGGCACACAAAAAAACGAGTTTATTGTTCCCTGTGTGTGTACGTGTCAGCCTATGGGGGTGTCTTCAAACCCGGAGTTATTTGTTTAACAGATACAGTCCTACATTCCTGTGTTATCTCCCTAAGAAACAGAGGTTTCCTTTAAGAGCCACAACCTGTTATCAGTGACAGGCAGTCGTACTGCTCCAAGACATGGGATCTCCTGGTTTAAGCATTCTACCTCTATGCCATCAGGGTTATCACTTTGAATTCTAGGACTCCAGAGCTTTCAGTCTGCCTCACCTTGCTGTAGCGTTTTTAATCCTGAGAATATGTATAAGTAAAATCTCTGCAGTATCTTTTTTTATTGATAAAGATGTGGAATCCAATCCCGGTCTAGAGATCATTGCATCACCAGCATGACTTAAGTGACTGACCGCATCTCTCACAAGTGACAGACAAATAATGCTGGAAAATGTTTGTAAAAGGTGCTGTCTTCTGATGAAGTACTTTTAAAATGGTTGGAGAGTAATAAGCATAAGTGTGTGTGCAATCACCTTGTACATCTAGTATATAAACATTTTCACTTTGCTGTATGCTATTTATCATCTGTCTTGTATTCTTTTTCGACTGTGTGCAATGATGTGAATTGTGTGTGGGTATGAGCCCTTTAAAAGACTGGGAAAAGTTTATGCTGACAGCGTGACTGATGACAGATTGTGACAAGTGAAAGGCCATCTTGCACAGGAAATGAAAATGCCTTGGAAAATTTATATCTCATGCAGGGCTTTAGCAGGAAAAGAGTTTGTAATCCCATTAATACAGAATTAAGTGCGGTATCTTCTCTCAAATCTATTGTAAATATTCAAACACTAACCAGGTTCATGATCTGCTATAAAAGCTCATTAAGTTTACATTTACATTTAGTCATTTGGCAGACGCTCTTATCCAGAGCGACTTACATTTATATCTCATTTCACATCTGAGCAGTTGAGGGTTAAGGGCCTTGCTCAAGGGCCCAACAGTGGCAACTTGGTGGTTGTGGGGTTTGAACCTGGGATCTTCCGAACCGTAGTCCAATGCCTTAACCACTGAGCTACCCCTGACCCCCAAGTTCTAACAGCAGCTCACAAGCTAGACTAGGTGGGGTAAACAAATGGGGATTGTAACAATACACAAAACACAAATTTGCATCTCCTCAACTGGGGTTTCCAATTGTTGTAAACTTCCTTTCTGATAAATCTAGAAGATAGTATCCCATTGTGCTTCCATAGTATGTGTTGTGGGCTATTAAAATCCCCTGATTTAAGATGAGTGACTATCATCCAGCAATCTGTTCTGAAATATCTAAAGTGACCCTTTTGGACATGTGGTGTCTCTGTCCATTCTTAGTTTGCATTGATTTTAGGCATAGCAGGTATAGGCATGTCCAGGAATGTCATAGGTAATATAACTAATGTTTTAGGTACCATATTTTACTGTTTCCTTATTTACATACCTCAAGCTCATTCTGTTTAACTCCTTCTCTGAATTTCCTATGGAAATGAGCTACAGCTGAGACACGCCTAACAAGAGAACAGCAGAGCTGAGCAATAAGCTTGGTTATTGGGATATTCTTGTATGATGTCACATTAGGGGAAAGTCTAATTGGCTTTTTTAAACCCTGGTTAATAAGTAAAAACAAGAACAACAAAAAACTAGCTGAATGAAAGTGATTTTTGCATAATAACTGTCCTTAAACATCTTCACCAAGTGCTGGATGTGAGCAGTTGATGCACTTTTTAAATAGATTGCACTTTTCTGAATTGGTTTCTTGAATTGGAAATGTTTTTAAATGGATAAAATACTTTTTGATAAAGTACTATTTTTGAATGTCAGCTCATCAAAGGCATTGCAATTAGAAGCAGGTCTTCATATCAGCTACTTACTAAACTGGAGGTTGAGTTCTGTTCAGTGGATTGGATCCAGATGTTTTTGAAAAGTTTGTTGGGACTAGAACTCTTTTCGAATACAAAATTGTTCATATTTTGAAGGTGGAGTTCTGCAGTCAGAGCGCTGTCCACAATGGGCCCCTCTGGAGTCTTGACATTCCTGCACTATTATTGTGGGGCTGGCAGGAGGCACATACCTGAGCTTTAGATAAACTTTATGAGATAATGGAAAACATTTTGCTGTGTCTTACCAAAAAAAACCCATGAGTTTCAACCGAGCGTGCAGTGAATTGGCCCGATTTATGTATTTATTTATACCATTTTATTCCACATAATCAAGTTTCAAGCCATTCCGGTCGTGTTTCCTTATAGGGCTGCGCTGCATAATTTACCTTCAGCTCTGCCTAGCATGTGGTTTTTGTTTCTCAGTAAAAAGCAGGGCTTTAGTGCACTGGGCTCCTCCTTTGGCAAAGAGTACAGTTGTCCGACATTTTATCCTATCATTATACTAGACGAAATGATTCATCAGCAGACCTTTTAGTGAAGATGTATAGACAAGACTTATACCATGTCATTAAGTTCATGTTGTATTGTATGAAGGAAAGGGCAAGAGTTTTGAGTTGTCATAATTTTTAAAATATTTTTTTGACTAGGTTGAACTTTGAGTGATCTGGTAAGCTTGCTGGCATTTATAAGGAGCTATAATTCATAACAATAAAAGTGGACTGAGTTGTCTCCAACACTGTTTTTAAGTCAATTTCGTCACTTTCAGTTGTCAAATCGTCACATTGTGACATTTAGACACCGTATAAATATGTATATTTGGTGATAATTTTTCCTAATAAACACTTTCATTCCAGTGTCTTGCCCAATCTTTAAATGTCATGAAGCACATGGGTGTGAGTGTGGTGGCCAGCAAATCCTTTGCCAGCATTTCTTTTTCTGTTGCATATCATCTGTCCGCACTGTATCCCTCTTCTGCATTGTTCTAAAATTAAATTCTGAGTAACAAATCCAAAAGCAGCCAAGAATTTACTTTAAAGGAATAGAGCAGTAAATACAGATTTACAAAAATTATAGATACCCACCATTAACCATTAGAACTCATCAGACACACGTGAATGACTGGACTTTGTGACGACTCATCTGTAAAGAAAACAACAAACAAGTGATCGTGCAAAACAAGAAGTATCCCTGAGACACAGCAGCATATAAGCTGCATTCCCCACTCTGTCCTCCTCAGCACAGTCAGTAATGCTATGTGTTTCTCTAACACTATGAACCTTCCCTAAGGAATCCTTACATTGGATTTTACCAAGAATTATGTCACAATGATTAGAGGAGGGCTGAAGCATATGAGATCATTACACAATGGTGCAGAAATCGAGCCTTACTCCCTTTCCAGGGTCATAGCCTATCCACATACTATAACCATTACACTGCGCTATCTATATTCATTTTAAGGATTATATTCAAACACGGAAAAATCTTTCATTCACCATGTTGGGGAGCCTGTGTGCTCCTTCTCCTTCTAAACATGTGGATCTGTTCTCTGCTGCGCAACCCGATCCGTCTATTAGAGGGAAAGCTGTCTCGGCTCCTAAGTCTCAGTGAGAAACATTGCCCAATCCTCAACGCCCACACGAGCAGAGTAAAGACACAGTGAGGGCCTCCATTACTGCACCATGGCCTGCTCTCTTTTCCAACCTGCAAGCCTTCATTTTCTCCAAGGAGGCTTGAAAATGACACACTGAATGAAATGGCTGGGTTTGAAGTACAGGCCCCTATTTTAAGCTCAGCGCTTGTTGGAACAGACGCATTCGTTAATCTCTGGAGTTCATTTGAGGTCAGAGAGGGTGGTCTGATTTGTTAAGGTTACGCATATAGTCTTGTGTAGTTTGACTGACATTTCTATAAGTTTATACTGTATTTTGCTTAAGCTGACATTATTTAGCTGACATTTCTTTATTCATAGCAGGGGAACTCAAAAGTAGCTCCAGTTCATAAAAAAAATAAAAATAAAATAATAATAATTCACAGCGTTATACTATGTAAGCATGTTGGAATGTAACTATGACCAGAAAAATAAATGCATTTTCCTGGCCGGTATTTCGCTCTTGAATTGACAATGACAAAAATAAATGACCTATTTTAATAAATAAACATTAATTTCTTACCATTTAGATATATGACAAGCACACCATGCCATAGTGCTTCTTTATAAGAAAATGGTAACTGCTTCTCTACTTCATGATGTGATCATGGGACCCCCTTTTGACATGTCACAATTTCTTTAATATCAAAAATACACATGATAAATGGCTTCTGTAATGCAACATATGTACTCCTCAGTGGTATGATGGCTGTGGCATCATCAGTCAGTGATGGGGTGAATGTTTTTCCATGTTAAGGGTGATCAAGATTGATCATGAATAAGAGGGTAGACTTTTTCTTCTTGCCAGATATTGGTGCCTGTAAACTGTGTGTATGTTGAAAAGGGCAGAGGGCGTTTTCCTTTAAGTGTGATGTCGCAAATATATCAGAGGGAGCATGTCAGCAGCAGTTGGTAGCCGTTGTGTGATGCGAGTTAGTTAGGGAAGAAAAGGTGCTAGGTAAGCTTGCTTGTAAGCATTAACACTGCTAAAAGGATTGTTAATTCAATGATATGAGCTATGTGATGACTAAAAGTTGTTGATCTGTTTTATTGTTACAGGTTGCTATTAAGTCCATTAAGAAGGAAAAAATCAAGGATGAGCAGGACATGGTGCACATCCGTCGGGAGATTGAGATCATGTCATCCCTACGCCACCCTCACATCATTTCTATATATGAAGGTTTGTCTTTTTCTTCAAGTTTTCTCTCTTTTTTTTTTTTTAGTTCAAACACTTTAATATTTGTTTTTTAATTTAGTTCAGTGTTCAAAAGATTTTCATCTGTCTGTCTGTGTTTGCGTGTGCTGTGTTGTCTGTACCATGATGGAAAGTTTCACAGTGAAGATGATACTGTAAGATCTTCACTAAGGGCCTGTTATTAATCATCTGTTTATTTGTGTGTACTTTTGAAAGGGCAAAGTGTGTGTGTGTGTGTGTGTGTGTGTGTGTGCGAGCGAATATCTGATTGTATGCCCACTGGAGTGGGGTGTCTGTGGGCATCTTTCCATGCATATGAGGGGTCTCCTTCAGTCCTCTTGATCTCAAGGCCAGACATCTGCTGGTGGTTTGTGTGTGAGCAGCTGGGAAGCAGACTCTCTGGGAAAGAGAGGGATCTCTGGGCGTCTCCATCTCCCCCTCGTGCACTGACGCATGTCTGACTCGGCTACAATTAAACATTGTTTCGATAAATAATTAATACCCTCCTTAGTACTGATAATAAATGACTCATTACAGGCTGTTCCGTGTTTTTTTTTAAGATCATTAATATGTACATTCTTAATTCAGTCTTTGGGTGGGTCTTATTTAAAAACAGACAGCTGAGTGACTGAATAATCACTCTCAGTGTAGTCTTCATGGGTAGAACATGGGTAGAGCCCCTTGACACCCCCCCCCCTTTTTTACGGAGGAGTGTTACTTTCATGTTTCTATGCCACGTCAGGCTAGGCGCACACACACACACACTCACACACACACTCACATATAGCACTAGCTATTTTTTCTTCACACAGTCTACAAATAATAAACACAAAGACTGTGTATATTAAGCAGTGAGCGTCTGATGAGGGGTGATATTTGCATCAGCGTAGTGTTGTAACTCAGCCCATGTTGTGGTTGGCTCATCTCAGAGTGTCTAAGATGATGATTAAGAGAAAACACCCATCCAAATGAGTCTCTGGAGTCAGGCATATAGTGTCTATGTGAATGCTGTTTTGTCTGCCATTACCACTTCAAGCGTTCCATTTTTTCAAAACATATGTACACTGCACAGTTACTGGCGTATCTCGTAAAAATTGTGTTTACTGTTGTGGGTTGGCCTCGAACCGAAATAGCACTGAAATGTATAGACAGAGAAATATATATTTGGGAACACCCTTGTCAAGCATTTATTGCATATGTGAGACAAGCTAATCCAGATGTGAATGAAAAGGAACGAGCAGTGTATCACCAGCAAAGTGTTAGACGACTTCTCGCACTTATTCCTCTTTTCTGATTTAAATCATAAAAAAGAAAAACAAATGCACCACTTCATCTAACCTAGTGCTGCTTGCTATTAAAGCACCCTCGATATACACACTTTTGTAGTGCTAATGATAGCTGTCCAGGCCTAAATTGTGTGTGTAATTGTGTTATGGAGTCTGAAAGGAGTGAGCAGCTCATGAACAATACATGGTAATTGCAGCGTTGTAAGCAGAGCTGCTGAACAAAGATGCAGAGTGATGGGCAAGTGGAGGCCCACGCCATGTCACTGCCCAAGGTTATGTAACCTGCCTAATTATTCCCTGTAGGACAAGAGTGAAATGGGAGTAAGTGGTCAGAGGTCACAGCTAAGGAACACAAACATGAACTGAAGGAGCCAAAGGGCCATTGGTTCTGAGCATCCCCCGGCATGAGGTCTGTGTCCCAGTGGAGCTATAGCAGCTGATTCCTGCACAGGTTGGAATCAGAAGAACAGGAAAACATTTTAAATGGATTTTAGATACTCATAATCACGGTTTTTGGTCTGCTTCAGGATTGAGGTGTGCAAAACAAGACATTTCATTGCCGGTTTCATTGTCCCTACACTTGAGAGGTTAAATTATAGCAATTGCACCCACACCCATAACATAAAACATGCTTATGTCAGGCGGAGGTGGCATTAGGACCCTTTACACATATCTGTGTGGAAGATTTGTGTCTTCTTTGTGGCATATGAAAGTCACAGTAAAAGAGTAATGTAAAAGAGTAATAATCACTCAGATTTTTATTATGTAGCTCCTTTTGTCTTTTAAGGCTCTAACCATTTAAGGATCCATTTAAGGTTTCTGTGATCCAAATCATCCTATGACTGAGAAATGGATCATAGAAATGACTGCTGAGCTATTTTAAAACCTCTGTGTTTTGGCTGGGAGTAATGGCTCCCCATCAACGTGCAAACTGTCATCGGACCCATCAGCTGCCTGCTACTTTCCACAACAGTGTGATAAATGCATGATTTATAGTAGTGGAACAGTGGCACTGTGTTCGTTCCTGCCCTCTCAGCATTCTCTTCCTTTTCTCTCTTGTTTTCCTGTTACACAATTCCCACAAGGCCTGGCACTCCACCTTTCTGCCTTGCAGTTGAAGGCCACAGGAAAGGAAAGCAGTGTGAGCTGATGCTTCTCTGTATATGACCTGCCTGGGTGGGGCGCTTTTCCAAAGGAGAACTAGGAATTTTGAGGCTTTGACAGGAACGACCTCTTTCTCCTCTAGAAAGTGTGGTGCAGTGTTTCATTATAATTTGAGGTGTTTGTTGTTATTACACCACAGCGGAGCCCCATGCTCGTTAGCGGTTTAAGTCATGACTCTATGAATTCTGCAGACTGCCCGGTCAAAAATATTTGCTTTATCTTCTTTTTTAAAAAAAAATTCCCTCCATGTTTAAAAATGTCTGAGTGGCTTTTATTAATTTTCATTCTTGATTCAGTGAAACATAACAGGAAGTTTTTATTTTTTGACCACAGGACATTCTTTGAAGATCATTGTCTCCTGTGGCTACTTCTTTCTCTATGTGAACGTTTGCCAAATGTTATGCACTATATCCTTATTACATGACATGCTGTGCATTTGAGGAAATACACAGTAGATAATAGATATCCTTTTATTTATGCCAGAGGCACGTTGTTCTTTGTGGATTTGCTTTTACTAAGTTACCTTACAATCTGTTTTAAATTATGTTGCAGTATTTGAGAATAAGGACAAGATTGTGATCGTGATGGAGTACGCCAGTAAGGGGGAGTTATACGACTATATCAGCGAGCGTCGGCGACTCACAGAAAGAGAGACACGCCACTTCTTCAGGCAGATCGTCTCTGCGGTGCACTACTGCCATAAGGTACAAAATATAGCTCATGAATCCCCTTCAGCTTCACAGTGTGTATGCTGCCTGTGGCCTCTCCATGTACAGGAGTAGTCTCTAAATGGCAGAATGATTGTTTACAGCTTTGCATCCTGAGCCATGAATACAGGTTAGTTTAAGGAATAAGCTACTGTAGTATGTCCACATTGAGTGGGTTGCCTAAAACTAGAGCTAATTGAGTGGACCACACATGATGCACATTCTGCCTGTAAGCATGCTGGGGGAAATCTTTCCACTTTTGTCTTTCTGTCCAGTCTTTGATTGCCTCTATCCATGGCCTGGATCTCCTGCTGTGTTCCATTTAGCGCCAGATCCCAAAAGACACATTGCTGTAGGCTGGCCTGTTGACTGTCAGCTGGCATGCACTGCATGTGAGACCAGAATGAGTTCATTTCCCCTTTCCGGGGAAACCCGTAGATGACCCGTGATGACCCGGGTTCGACTGAGGCGTCATCGTTGCTCCAGGCAGTCGGGCTGTCATGCAGGCTTGGCACAGACGACATAGGAAGTGGCATGCTTTACATGTTGCCCCATTCAAAAGCTTGCTGAACATATGTTCCCTTTTTCACTCAGCCAAGTTGGAAGAGTACAGTGCATAGTTTTGTTACTAACGAACTCTGCAGCGACAGAACTTGTCTCCCTAATCTTAAACGGCTGTGCTTCAGGCAGTGCTTCCCACATGTCCGTTGCTGCTTTAAAGGAAAGCACTAATGACACAGTCAGGTTTTTATTCCTGCTGGTGTGAGAACATAACTTGCTCTAGTTCGTAATTACAGGCGTGTGTTTATGGCGCAGATGTTAGTCGGTTCATCTCAATATGTTGCCTATGACCTCAGTAGATATAATGGTGTGCTGTTGTCTGAGGAGGTTGTCATATTTATTTAGGTACATTCTTAAGTTGGTAGAGCATCAGTTAATCCTTTATGATGTTTGTATGCAAGATTTGCTGTAATCTCAGCTGTTAACATCTGCCGCTGCTTTAGTATGCTTATGTGTAGAAGGCATCCATAGGATTGTTTGGGGTTAAAAAGTGACGTAGTTTTTTCTTTTTTTCTTTTGCAGAATGGTGTTGTGCATAGGGATCTTAAACTGGAAAATGTGCTACTTGATGAGAACTGTAATATAAAGGTAAAAGACATTGACAATACCGACTTCTACAACTTTCTAATACTGCTATGCTCCCAGGCTTATATTAATGTTTAATATACAGTGCTATAGAACTACTATTTATCTTGAATTTGTACCTGAACAGATTGCGGATTTTGGTTTGTCCAACCTGTACCATAAAGACAAGCTCTTACAGACGTTTTGTGGTAGCCCACTGTATGCATCACCAGAGATTGTCAATGGAAGGCCTTATCGGGGCCCTGAGGTAAGACTTTCCTTTTAAAAATAAATTGCACTACTTGACCCAAGATGATGGATGTAAGAGTGCAGTGTGTAAAACAAACCCTCTCCATTTCTTAATCAATTGGAAGGTTTGATTCTCACGTTAGTTGTTAATCAATAGAAAGAGCATCTGTAACATATCTCCTGGATTAGTTCAGAATCGTGGACCAGTAGACCTGAAAATTGTGAATTTAAATACAAATGAAAAGTTTCTTAGCCCATCAGTAAGATCCTTAACCACTTGGTTCATTTCAAGGTGACTTTAAAGGTACCATTAACTTAAATCTAGGTTCTAGGATCATCCATTGTCTTCTGGCACAGCATCTATAACGCATACATTCCGATAACTTTTACGGTTGCTTTTGCTTTAGCACTGGATGCAATCTCAGAGAGCTGATCTAGGATCATTGTTCTTTGTTATCCTTCAAGATGAGAACATTGGTCTGAAATGAGCACTTTTACTTGGAAGTGCTTAGTGAACAAGCCTTTGAAGATTTTATGATTGCTATTGCTTGCATATGTTCTAACAAAAGCATTCAAGTAACTTCCACAGGGGAGGGGGAAATGGTGATTCAAAGCATTTTTATTTTCTCTCTCTCCATCTCTCTTTATTTCCTCCTCACTCTTTTATTTGAGGTAGGTGCTTTCGAAGTCATTTTCAAAGTATTTGTTAGGCGTTTCCAAAATGCAGCACTTAAATAATCTTTAGCAAGTGCGGCTCATATTTTTAGACCCAAAAGCAGAGGTTTTCAATTTGCTATAATTTGCAGTAATTTTCTTACGGGTTTGATGGTAATCAAAATTACCATACCCTTATGGGAAAAGCCACAAATTACAGGCAGTAAGGAGAATAAATAGCAAAGGCGCACACAATGGCTGTGTCACTCTATTATGATCCGAATCTCGGCAGAGTCTAACAGCAAGGCCTTGAGCAGAATAATTTGTAAGGAAGTTCAATCAGTCAAGACTTGCTATCTGATTTCCTGTGGCTTGACACCCGTGCAGTGTATGGCAAGCTGTTTGGAGGTGGTTTGTTTTACAAGTAACGGTGCCTATCAGCGAACAGACAGGCTTTCTTAACAGCATTCAATA
Source organism: Clarias gariepinus (assembly GCF_024256425.1). Taxonomy (NCBI): domain Eukaryota; kingdom Metazoa; phylum Chordata; class Actinopteri; order Siluriformes; family Clariidae; genus Clarias; species Clarias gariepinus. The sequence continues at coordinate 32,297,992 of NC_071101.1, read as the reverse complement.
TCAGACCTGCTTCCTGAAGTCCCCCTTTTTCAAGGCACCTTTTTCCTGATCCTTACACCATAGCTGTAGTTCTTATGTAAGTAATTTTGTGGTTTCATAATAGGAGGTCCAAAAAGCAGAGGAATATATCTGACCATGTGCCCTGTCTGAGAAATGTCTGTGTGTTGTGCATATTCTATCATAATGACAAAAGCAATAAAGCTTAAATACAGTGTTTTGCCAACGTGATCACAAGCAGAGTGCTTTTAGTTGCCATGACAACGGGTTGACTTTCCTAATCATGTGTGCATGGCTAGTGTTTGTAGGACTCTTGAGATAAGAGTGCCTTACCTTAAGCAGTGTGGAATGTGGATTTCTTCAGCTTCTAAGGACTTATTGTTCTGAGTTAGTAGATACCAATGTTATCTCTCCTTTGCAGGTGGATAGCTGGGCATTGGGAGTGCTGCTTTATACTCTGGTCTATGGTACGATGCCATTTGATGGGGGAGACCACAAGAACCTCATTCGGCAAATCAGCAATGGTGAATACAAAGAACCGACCCAGTCATCAGGTACAGAATCTCCTATAAGAGTCCTATTGATGTGGTGCAGCTACACCATAAAGAAATTTAGAAATTTTAATTCTGAGATTCCGGAATTTATTTCTGGATTTATTGTACTATTGTTGTACAGCTGCTCTACTTGTTCCAAGATGTACTTAATTATGTTCCCCCAGATGCTCGTGGTCTGATCCGCTGGATGCTGATGGTGAATCCAGAGCGGCGTGCTACAGTGGAGGACATTGCCAATCACTGGTGGGTGAACTGGGGTTGGAAAAACAGTGTGTGTGACTGCGAGAGGCAACGTGATACGGGGTCTCCCATGCTGGCCCGCCTTATCGACTGGCAGAGCCGTACTGAGCCGCGAGTACCCAAAGGAGCCCGACCTGAACCACTTCCCCTAATCCGTCAACGGCCTAAGAAGAGCAAGAAGGAGAATGACGGAGGAATGCCTCACTGTGATGAAGACGACAACTTGGGACTGAAGCGACCTAAGGGAATACTTAAAACTCGGCCTTCTGAAGAGCAGCGCTCACCCAGTTCGGAAGATATCGAGCTTATGCCTGCCACTGATGGTGTAGAGAAAGAGGATGAGTCTCCAGCTGGCCAAGAAGAAGATGAACCTACATTCACAGGAGCACTTCTGGCTAAGATGGTGCCTGTACTCCCAAAAAAAGGCATCCTGAAAAACAAGCAGCAACGGGAATCAGGGTACTACTCTTCACCAGAGCGCAGCGAGTCCTCTGACCTGCTAAGCGGCAACAGTATTACACCCCTAGGTGCCAGCTCACCACCCAAACGAGCAGTGGGGAGGAAGGGCATTCTGAAGCGCAATGGAAAGTACTCCACCTACAGTGCCACGCCTTCTGTGGCTGCCCTCGGAGAGGCTTCATCTGGTGATTCAGGTTTATGGCGTAGCCAGAGTAGGCCATCCAGCATTGTTGGAGAAGACAGCAGCATCCTGACCAACAGCTCCTTCAGTGGGGCAGATTGGCCCCAAATCGGCCCACGGCCCAACATCCGAGGCTGTGCATCAGCTGAGAATATACTCCAGCTGGCCAACTTTAAAGGGTTGCAGGCAGCTCCAGCTCTGCATGGAGGGAAGTTTGGCCGAGGGGCACATGGCTCACCTGGGGACAACAGCAGTTTCTCCCTACTGGGAGACCTGGATGATGTAACACAGGTATACCAGCAAGCCCTGGACATCAGCAGCAACCTGGTGTAGAAAGAGAGATGGGAAGAGGGTAATCTAGAGGGAATGCTGAGGGAATGTTGTGAAGGTGTTTGTTTTGTGTATTTCTGACGACCAGTTGCAGTGCTGGGATAATCAGATTGAGAGGCTTTTGAGGATCGAATTGAGGGAGTTATACACTGCCAAACACATAGCATGTAAGACTTGAGAATTGTGAAGTAAAGAAATTGATTGTTAGTTCTCTAGTGCCCTTGACCCTCATGAGTTCAAATGTTTACATGTTAAGCAAAAAGTGAGTTAAAATCACACATAGACACCCTACAGGGGGAGGCTCTGAATTTAAAGAGTCTAGCTATGTTTACAAAAGCACCTTAACTCACACAGAGCACATGTTGTGATCTTTACTTCCTATGAAAACAAAAAAGAAAACCAGGGTCTTGCTCAAAATGAACTGTCAGTGTCATTTATTTATTAATGTTTTTGCGTAGATTTAACGATACAGAACTGGTATGGTTTGACTGTACAGGAAGAACTTTGTCTCTCCTTAAACTCAAATGGAACTGACATATATAATGGCCATGCTATTTACTAGTTATTAGAAAGAAAAATAATATCTGCCGCCATAAGGCAAGAGGCCACATATTACAGACTCTAACAGGTCTTATATCCAGTCACATATATATGAAAATATGTGAGAAGTGCCTTTTTAATTCATATCAAATTATGTATGTCATTTCCTTAAGGTGGAGAGAGAGCTGCCAGGTGGAGCCATCACCAGATGTGCAAACTTGTAAAAATGTTGAATGTTGAGAGACCCAGGGCCTTAAAGTGCAATGCCTTTTCATATGAACCGACTATCATGATACCTTAAAATTTGCTTCGGTCATTTTTTAAAAAACATTTTCTTTATTGATAATAGAGGCAGGCAGCTATTCAAGCTCCTTATCCCCTGTTACCTCTCTTTAGCTGCCACACAGTGATCTTGTTTCTGTTCAGTCATCTGCATAAAGCCATGTTTTGTCATCAAAGAAATGCTTTAAGAAAGCTCTTGTGCCAAAATGAATCCAAAAAGAGTGAAACTAGTGTGTTGATTTCCTCTCTGGACTTGTGTATACAAATTCTCATTTCCCAAAAATGTAACATGATGAAATGGGGCGGTTTGGATATTTCTATTGTTTTCCTGGAAAACTGAAATCACTGTTTATTTTTAGTGTAGTTTACTGTATGCTTCATTTAAAGATTGAATAATACAGAGCCACTGTTCACCAATATCTTAACGATCCAGCTTATGGGTTTAATTTCAAAAACCGCCTTGCCATGGCATGTTTGCATTCAAACTGGTTCTAGTTCTAAGGGCAAAAACATTTAACAGGTTATTAAATAAAAAGGGTGTTGGTCAGTGATCAGTGTAAGTGTGCAAGTTAATTTATCCTTAATAAAGGTCTTTATAGTTTGCAGTAGACAGTAGGTAAGTGCGAATGTTGAATGAGAGAGACATAGAGTAATGTGTTCATAGTGGTAGGTAAATGAAAAGCGTTTAGCATTTGCCAGTAAATGGAAATAGAAGTGGGAAGGATGATTGCAAGTGTTGAAGTAGCATGATAAGATAAGTAGAAATAAAGAAAGTGAATGGATGAGGATTGCGTTTTGACTCATATTGTGATGAGTTCTAAATGAAAGGAAACAAATCTTTTAAACATGTCTGTTATTGAGCAAGGATGTTAGTGTTCAGTGGAGCATTTCTTGTTTGTTCAGTTTCAGTAAACCTCCAAAACAGGACAGCTGAAAATGATAAATATCCAAATAATTGGAGGAAGTGCACATATTAAATGTAGTTTCCCCAGACAGCAAACTGACCAACATCTGTAGGACATATGAGGGCATTTTGTGCAAAAGAGGTCCTGGGTACTGAGAGACATGAGACACCCTTTGTGTATCGTATTGTATTGCATTTTTATATTGCATTCTATTGTCAACTGGATTCACAGTGAAGGAATTATACTATGTTAGTATTTTGTTTAATTATATTTCAGTTTTTGATTCTCCAAAATATTGAATCTTTATTATTTTATTTTAACGGCAGAAACTTGGATGCGGCTAGGTTTGACTGATTCAACTAGGGCTAAGCCCCTCTCCTCTGTGTTCAAAGTACATTATTTACATTAATCCATACATTTAATATATAAAATCACTTGTCTGATTTGTTCTTTTCACTGCAGAAGTTTTTAGACAGGACTCGCACTCTAAAGGGTGACTGTGCCATCATAGTATGTCCGTACACAATTCACTTCTGCTGCAAAGTCATACCAAAATGAAAACTAAAAAAGGAAGGAATTATCTCAAGCTATGCATTGGTCAATGAGCCGCAAACATGCTTTCTGCCAAACTGGAATTAACTGGTGCATATCTGTTAGTTAGCAGAAAGTCTACTTATAGGAAAACTTGACTGGATATTGTTATTGACAACAAGAAGATGGTATTATTATGTTATTTAAGTATTATTTTTATGTTTCATTACTGTTGTTGGCTAAAGCCACAATAATCATTTTTATTTTTTCATTTTATTGATTTAAAAACCTGGACTGCCAAGGTGGTTTTTGTTTCAGTGCCTTTGCTATCTTTTTTTAATTATTATTATTTTTTAAATGAGTAATTATAGCAATTGTGTTTTTATACGCTATTTATTTTGGTTAGTGAATCCATTTTGGTTGATGTAACACCACTCCATGCCTTGTCTAAGCATGTGTGGGTATGAAAAGATACAATGACCTTGAAGAATGTGGAGGCAAAAGAGAACGAAAGGGAGTGAAAGGGTGTTAAATGCATTATTTCATCCTGGGGTTATTTCGTGTTTGTATGAGGAGCTGATAAAGCCTTTAGCTATCTGTGAAAGCTGAAGGAGTTAAGTGGTCATCATCTGTATGGCAAAACCAAGCCACTGTTAGATCAACTACATTAATAAATGGAACATTTAAAAGCAGATTGTGTTGTGTAAAATCTTTCTGTGCATACTGACAGTTTCTGGCATATTTACTTGTATGCTGCCTGGCCAAAAAAGGCACCATTCAAGAAGGGCCTGCATAAGGTAAAAAAAACAAAAAAATTAAGAACATTGCTGATATTACTGAAACTGGGTTAGTGTCCGATGCATTATTAAAACCTGGATGAATAGTGCTGAACCATACACTTTCCAAAAGAAATGTCACAAATATCATAAATGACCGTGATCTCGTAGGTGCATCATTAAAAAAAAGCACATTATAAATCACAGCAATGTTTAATAGTGACTGTAAAAAGCTTTTCCACACACAGTTTAAAGAGACTTTACAGGATTAGGACTAAACACCGGTCTAGACTAATGAAGTCGGCTGACTACCTGAATGTACAGAATGACCAGATTATCACATCTATGGATTTTCGCCTTCCTAGTAGCTCAAGGATAAAAAATTTCATGGTTCTGCAAGAATGAGGGATCATTTTCACACATAAATTGACCACCAGATTATGCACCATGAACAAAGCTAAATGGGTGAAATGAAATTTAAAGTGCAAACCTTTTTTTGTGGGCTCAAGCGGAAAATATCAACATTTTTAATAAGTCCAAATGAAGCTGATTACAAAGGTCTACATGGAGGCAATATGAAGGATTTAATGAACCACATATATTTTAGCTTTGTAGAAATATAACTAAACCATAAGCATATTTACTTTTAAAAGGAAAGTTTGGTGATCGCCAATGTCTGAGAGGAAAAAGACATAAAATACAACAATGAAAAATCATGCAGCTTTTTTGTGTGAGAAAACGCTATAAAGTTTTAAGCTTTTTTCAAGAACTTATTGCTTTCCATGGAGCAAAAAGCCACAAAAAGTTGGTCTTTAAGTGCCATGTAGCGGAGAAGGGAAAAGGATCAGGCCACTGCTAGAAGGAGGAGTCAGCAGTAGAGGGATATGGCGACTTTGGCTGACTTTAATTCGATCCACATTTCCAGCACGGGGAGGAGGAGAAGTGGGCGGCCAATGAAGTCTGCGAGTCTCTCGAGACCGGTGCAGAGGAGCAGGAGAACACTTCTGGCTCCTGCAGCGCGAGTGTACAGACGCTGTGCCAGAGCGTCCAGCACACGGCCTGGCTGAGGTCTCTGTGTTAGCAAAGCTGCTCCCTAAACGGCATAATGACCTCCTAACTCTGGACTGAGAGGCTACATTTAGTCTGGCTGATGTAAGGTCAAATTTATTGTGCCTATAAACCTGTCTCGTGCAGCCCTGTGTTAATGAAACTGATCTGGAACCGAACAAGCCCTTGTGAATATGAAGCATAACATTAAATTGCAAGGAAATCTAATCCCTCTAGGACCACATTTCCCAGCTGTTAACTATGTACGAGCAGATATGGAGTCAGATTGCTCATGACTAAAACTCTTTCTGATTCAGTTTGGCAGTCTCTACACCCCCGTGGTTGGGTGATAAGGAGTTTCAGCTCACTCAGGCGTTCCCTTTTTGTCAATGTGAGTCAGGGATCACATGGGGGAATGAATATGTGCTAACAACAGGAAGAATGCCACCCAACCAATCTCTTTAACCCTAATCATTTCACAAAAATCTGCTTTGGTTTATACAAACTTAGAAGATGACATGGCTTAAAGGATTATTTTCGTCCTGATCTTCAGAATCGACCTTAAATTTGAACCACTGTCTTCATGTCACAAGCCTAAGCTTCCTGCAGAGTTCTCCAGTCCAAATGGCAGCAGCTGAACCCATAACTATTTAGTAGTATGTTGCTGTGGTAAAACACCACATTAAACACGAAGGGTTCACAACTGGGCCTCCTCCTTTCCTTCACCTCCCCTTAATATTTTTTTTTTTTGTCTCAGAAAGATATGGAAGTCTGCTCTCAGGTCATCACTGGATGCTTCCTTTACTTTTAAGCAAGACATCAAAAGAAGCCTCGTATTTCACCAGATCGCACAAGAAGGCCAGCAGGCCAAGGTTATGAAAGTGGAGAAAGACCCCAGGAGTCTCCGAGTGCGAACGATCTGTCATGGTGCAACATTCTGGCAACTCCTCCCTAAACTAGATATGACAAAGGGGGCAAAAAGGGCTGCAATAGGAACGAATGGGATGATGCTGAGGCTTTAGTGGATTTAAAGAGAAGGAATTGGGAGGGTTTTCTCATGGCTGAAAGTGAGAGAGAGAGAGACGGCGTGAGGCAGGATATTTATACAGACCAAAGCGAAAGTTGATCACCCTTCCTTGGGCAGTACAAACAAATATTGGGACAAGCATCCAATGCTGTGGAAGTGTGTGTAGTACATGTGTAGTCTCAGGTCTAAAAAAGCCTGACAAATGTTTAAGTGTGAGCCAAAGCACTCCAAAACAGGCCACACTTCCCAAACCCAACTGCGCTTCATGTTTTATGCTGGGCTATGATAACATTATATATGGCAAGAGAATTGAATCATGTCTCGTCCTTGGTTTTGGCCTTCTTGCTTACTTACCTTTTTTATTTTCCTTTTTCTTGATTTTGTACTGCATTCGCTCTCTCTCTTTTTGCATGCCTCTATTTTTAGCCATCCGCCCAGCTATTCTGGAATTTGTTGCTGACTGGCTGCTGCTGGACGTCTGGGCAGCAATCCTGTCAGGAATGTCTGGCTTTCTCTCAAAACCACTATAGAGGCCCGTGAGGGAGTGAGGGAGTGAGAGAGCGATGGAGTGTGTGTGTATATATGTGTGTGTGAGAGAGAAAGAGAGAGACTTAGCCTGAGGATGGGGGGAAAGGAAAGGAGAAAGTGCAGAAACTGTATGTCCGCTTTTTTTTAGTTGTTCGCAGCAGCCTGCACATTTAGGTGCTTTGATTGTGTTAGTAAATGTGTACTGACTGGGTGTGAGTATGTGTAGTTGTGTGTGTTTGAGCAATCCTTTCTTTGTGTGCAGTCCATTTTAAAGGAAATAATCAAGGCTAATCTCATTCTTTTCCTGGATCAAACTGAACAGTTTCAAAGAACAGTTTCGAGTGGGAGTCGAACACAGCAAGCCCACCTGCTGTCCATGACATCCCATACATTACTGTACAAATACATAGAATACACCTTGTGTAGATATTTATACTTTTACTGATTGATATAAATAATTTTTTTGCAATCTTAGGCTGCAAGGTTTTTTTTTTATTAAAATAGCCTTTATCACAGATCATTTCCCCTAAAATAAGCATGAGCTTTGATTCATTTGAAAGAAAGCACCTTTTAAAATGTACACACAAGTGGACCCTCAAAAATGCCTCTGAAAGAGCAGTTGTCGAAAGAACCTCCACGCGAAACCATGGCCGTTGCATTGGGCTTTTGAGCGTTTGTGGGTAACCTACTTTCCCTGCTCTCTCATCATCTGTATGTTTTGGCCAGGTCTGATAGGGCTGCTCTCGTGAAAATGTGCGTCTCCTTCCTCTCTTCATGAATTCCAACAGTTCATTATACATGTTTTAAGTTTTAAAGACAGCAGTCTGCATTGCTTTAGCTGTTTGTCATGGTATGTAGAAACCAAAAAGCTCTTGGCAGGAGCATCACCCTTGAGGAAGATTAACCTGCAGTCTATGTCTTCTCAGCCAGTAAGGGAAATAAATTCACTCTATAGCTAAGGTGATAAGCGGCCGGATTGGAACATCCAGCTCCCATATAGCAGAGTTAGTGAACAGATTTACTCTGTTGCACTCCACTGTTCTTCATGCTTCGCCCTGAGAAGAAAATGCTCGACATCCTCTTAACTCCACACACCTGCACGTTAATGCAGTCATTCATATAGCCAATCATGAGGCAGCAGTGCAATAGATAGAGGTCAAGAGCTTTAGTGAATGTTTACAGACTATGTCAGAATGAAAAAAACAAAAAAAAACATGGACCCCCATATACACCGATCAGCCATAACATTAACATAATCCTTTTACTCATTAACATTGATTATATTTATACACCAGCTAACATGGGCATCCAAGTATCACCCATGCCTGGAGGACCAAAAGCTAGCCCGTCCAGTCTAGTCCTAGCCCCGGGAAATCCAATGCAGCACAAATCGCTGAAAAAAGTTCATGCACAGGCCCAGCAGACCAAGAGCCCAAAGCCTGGCCTCCAAATTCCCCAGATCCCATTTCAATTCAACACCCATTGGATACGCTGAACAACAAGTCTGATCTATGGAGGCCTTTCTCTACAACCCACAGCACCTGGGAATCCAGCGGCTTGGTTGGCACCACCTTGGCCAGACACCACCTTGGTTGGCACCACCTTGGCCAGACCCCCCCCCCCCCCCCCCCCCCCCCCCACCAAGGGCCACAAGGTGAACCAATACAAAATCGTGCTTAATGTTTTGTGTTGTAATGTTATGGTTTTTTGGTGAACATCTCTTTGACTGAAGCATGATTTAGTTCATGGCTGGTTTAAATATATTAGAAATAATTTTACACACAACAGTCTCTAGAGTTAATGATGGCAAAAAAAAAAGAAAAGAAAAATATCCACTAAGCATCAGTTGCGTTGACAAAAGACCTTGTTGCTTTCCTAATTTAAACAACCACTCTTTACTAACTGTGGTGAACAGAAAAGTATCTGTTGATCTCTCCTTGAACAACAGATTTGCATGTGTAAACAAATTCAAGTTGCTAGTGTGCATTTGTGTGCGCGTATGTGATTGATAACTTTACACTAATCGATCGATTTTCTTCTCAATTTTTTTTTTCCAAACAGACTTTCTTATCAAACATACCAAGAGAAGTACTAAGAGTTAGACAAAGATAGGTTACTCCAAGCAATGTGGAAAGACAGAGGGAAAAAAAAGGGGGAAAAAAGAACGGAAAAGGAGGGAGAGGAAGCCATTTTGGTCAGATCTTTCAGATGTGGGAGCAATGCCCAGTCACTAAGCTGAATGATGCTGGTTTTTGCTCATCCTACAATTTGGCTTGTGTATTGAGCCCCACCTCCCGTTCTCTAAATCCAAATACAGCATGATGGTCTGCATGTGTCTCCCAGCAGAGCTACATTCCTCCTCTCACTGTCTGTGTCTGCCTCTCTCTTTTTTCTTCTTTTCCCCATTCCTGGTTTTCATTCACTTTTCACATTCACTTTTTTTTTTATTTTAAGTCTGGGGTAACAGTGGAATTTCAGCAGGGTTTATTTTATAGGAATGTAGTGAAAAAAGGTAAAGTTGGTAATATAATGGATTTAACATATGGCAGGTTTGTGGGAATAGACCCAGCTGGCATATGCAGGAATGAGTTAAGAAGCGTTTCACAAGACTTATAAGCTATAGGGAACTTTTATACAAAAAAAAAAGCCCATTGCCCTGCCCACTATAAACTAGAAAATGGGGAAAAAAGTCAAATGGTCTGCATATGCTTCAACAACCAAGATGGCAAAATCATTTCCCTAATCGAATTGCTTTCACTAGGTGCCAAAATGTGCACGACATAGCATATTTTATGAGGTTATTTGATGTTAAAATGCTATTTATATCTTTTCTGATATTATCCTACGAGTTTGGATTCCGTTCCCTCAATTGCAGTGCCAGATCCAGATATCCATGTGGAGAATGTGGGAATTTGAACGATGTCAGACTGTTGTTTGTCTCTAACAGAGAATAGTGGTACATTCATAAAAAAAATGTGTTTTACATTAATGCTATCAGACAGGCCATCTGCAGAAAGAAAATACTATACTGTCTTTAGAGCATCCTAAATACAAGCCACCAGGTTCTGAACTATTTCCTTCAAATATTATTTAATCAACTAAATTACTGGTGTTTTCTAAAGACTTATTTTCACATTTTGTTGATGTCAAAAGCAGTCGTTTGTGGGAAGTATAGTTGATGTTCTACACATCAGTTAAACAGGACACAATTTTTTTTCTTGTATATTCCCCTGTTTAGAACCGGCTCTGATTGATGCATCACGATATCATGAAGTGCCTTCCTGTTTGATTCAAAGTCTAGTTCTGATCTTCAGTACAAGAAAATATTGAAACCTTGTCAGATATTGCTATGTGACAAACTAGTGGGATCTCAAAAGAAAATAAAAAAATAAAGGTGAAAGAATGAAGGAAAAATCTAATGTACTGTTAAAAGAAAGAGAAAGGAATCTTAGGGAATGGTCTGGTTCGCTTGTCCGATAAAGATCCAAACCATCTTGTTTTCATGGTGGTCCAAACCTGTCACTAGTAAAATGTTTTTACAAGCTTTGGCTTCTGGAGGTATTTTCAGTGTGGCCCTGCTGTCATATAAAACAATGTGTGGATGGAAATGATGAAGTGCTGAGGAGTGAGACTATCTCCCACAGGCCTTCTCATCCCTCAATCTCCATGCTTACACATATTTCTGTGCCACCATACACACTCATCATACAAACCTACCATCCTGGTCTATAGGAAATGTGTGGCCACCTGTATCAGCTTATTTTTTACTTTCTTTATTTTAAAAAAGCTGACAATGAATAAAAACGCTCTTGTGCAACTTGTAATTTCCAAACATTTGAAAAACATTATCCATGAGGATAGTCTCCTCAACTCCTTTCAGCAAGCGGCATGGCTTCAAACATGAGATCAATCTACATACAGAGAGATTAACTTATGACATTGATTATAGGTGGCACTGTGGCTTAGTGGTGTTGCCTTGTACCTCCAGGGGTGAGGGTTCGATTCCCGCTTTGGGTCTAGGTGCATGGAGTTTGCAGGGAACCCCCTTTAGGTACCTCCGGGTACTCCGGTTTCTTCCTACAGTCCAAAGACATGCAAGTTAGGATATTTGGCGTTCCCAAATTGCCCATAATGAGTGTGTGTGTGCCCTGCGGTGGATTGGCAGGGTGTATCCCGCCTTGTGCCCTCCTGGTATAGGGTCCAGGCCCCCCGTGAGCCTGTATACAAGATTAAGTGGTATAGATGTTGAGCGAGAACATTGATTATTCATTTGCTGTATTGTGAGGGAAATTATATGCCACATGACAGTTAGTTGGTTTGTTCCATTTGCATTTTGTAGCTCAAATGTACTCTGCTTGAAAATTATGTTAATAGCCAGTAAAAGCTCTGATTTTGATTGATTAACAGAATGGAAGTTGTTATAGAGACTATAGAGCTTAATAAAATAAATGAATAAATAAATAAAGCGACGACTTGGTGACATCAAAAGAACTTTCACTTAAAGGTAAAATCCAATGTTCATAAATACTTCTTTGGTTGAGATAACATCTTTAAGCCAAATGCGAAAAAAATCTCTTCCAGTCAAAGCTGAGATGCTCCTGAAAACATCCCTTTCCCAAACCCCTCCTGTTCCCATAAAAGAGCGATATTTTTTTTTTTGTTCTTAACCAGCGGTAAAATGTTAAAGAAAAACAAATGAAAAGATATCTCTTTGAAAAGTGATCCTTGTCTCAGTGGCTTGCTCTCCACCCCTCACACCCCCTTTCACTTGTGCTGGCCTGATGAAAGACTATCCCGCTCTCCATCGCACGCAACTCTCTCAGACCTGTCTGAATGTTTGGAGGGGGAGGGTCAGAGAGCAAAAATGAAAGAGAGGGTCCCATGGAGAGCGTGGAGCAGAGTAGGACAGGTTGAAAAGAGAGACAGAGAGAGAGAGAGAGGGGAAGGAAGTTAGACATATTTTTAGTCCGCAACTATTTACAGGATTAGAGATGATTTATGAACAATGTTAATGATGGTAATTTGATTATTGAATATGCCAGATTTACATAAAAAAATGTGGAATTCCTAACTGTTAATTGCAACTGAAATCATTACAAAACAATAATAAGTATTACAGTAAATAGCCTGGAAACTTGAAATGTTTTGTGTGATTTTGTGAAATTCTTTAACTAAAAAAAACAAAACATTTAACTGAGCTCTCAAAAACACACATATTGAAATGCACTTTTCCTTCTCACTAGGGTGTTACCTCCACAGGTACATTTAATACATTCAATAAGTAAGCAGATAGTATAGCTTATACTTTAAAATAGACCTTATGGACTATGTACTTTAAAGGCTTTCATTAAAAATATAGTTAAAGGAGCTTTGCATGTCCAATGCATGACATTCTCGGGTAAAATGTACACTTCAGGTACAAAATATCTACAAAATATGGTATATGGTATACCCCCAGCAAAATGTAAAAGGGTCTTCATTTACTCTTCATTTGCCACAAGATGTTGCAAACATTCCTTGGTGATTTCTGGTCCATGTTGAAATAATTGCATCCCACAGTTCTTGTACTGTAGGCCCACGCTGTGAAGCTCCCTTTCTAGTGTTCTTATGGATTTGGATCCACTGACAGGGATGTCCTCTGAAGAACACCGAACTCATTGTCATGCTCACAAAACCAGCTGTGGGAACTTTTCCTTGTGACATGGTGCATGATCATGCTGGAAATAGCCATCAGAAGATGGGTAAATTGTGGTCATGAAGAGACGCGCACGGTCAGCAACCAAAATTCAATATTATCAGGCAAAAAATGTGACAAGGAGACATTCCTCACACCATGACACACCTTCACCAGTCTGGAGTGTTGACAGAAGGCAGTTTGCATCAATAGATTCATGCTTTCAGCACCAAATTCCAACCCTAACATCTGTGTGCCTCAGTAAAAAAAAAAAAAAGGCATCCATCAGACCAGGCTATGTTTTTCCAGTCTTTCTGATTAGATAATTGCATAAATGAGGAGGTGTGCAGGTGTTCCTAATAAATTGTTTTGTAAGAGTACAGTATGTATGTACATACAGTACTTCTACAATAAGGGAACAATAGATTTATAGCATGTGCACATTACCATTTCTTTAGAGCTACCGAGAGCCTCATTTAATATTTTCTCACTTATATCCTTCAAGTTTATGTGCTAAAAATGAATTTGTAAACTGAAGCCATTCATTTACTCCTCAATATGTTCCATTGTTTTTAAGGCCATTTAATAAGCAATTTAATAATCACACATGGCTACTGAGGTATTTGCTTACATCCAGTCTGTACCCTGAGCTATTAAACATAGTAAATAACTCAATTTAATGCTATGCTATAAGAAAAGTTAAATTTTGTATTGTGAATAACAGCATACAGTGGATCAGTGTGACATTAGGGTGTGTCCTGTCCAAGGCCCTGGGGTATGATAAGGTGCAAGACTGACGATGAGGATGAATGAATTTATAACTGAAGGGTTTCATAATTTTTTAGAAACCTGACCACATAGCCTTGGACTTCACAAATCTGTATTCAACATACCAAATATTGACTGTATTTACCCTTTATTGCTCTTTATAGAAATGTATTCTATTTAGAATTTTTTCAATGGCATCTTTGCATATTTTCCCAAGAGTTCTGCACAGTACTGTAAGTAAAACATTTGTTATGTTTTACTGAGCATGCTGGAGAATATGAATTATTCTGGTAGTTTTGTCACACTTGCTCCTTTCTAGCATGCCTTAGGCAGGTTCTGCTTGGTGTTAAACCATGTTATGTACATTACTGGATTAGGAACAACTATTACCTTCAGCTATTTCAGTTAGGCCTTAATTACCGCCGAGATGTCTTCTTTTAGTGAGCGAAGAATCTCGGATTTCAAGGCCTCAGCATCCTTTTTCTCCGGACTGCCTGGAGGGGGTGGTGTTGCTCGGGTGGAGCACGAAGACGAGGCGACGTTGGGCCTAGTGTTGGAAGATGCATCGTATTTATATTTGCATAGTTTTTCCGCCATTTCGCATGTTAAATTTCCCCATATTTCAAAGTGAAAATCATTTTATATAGTGTTTTCGTAAAATAAAGCGCTTATTTATATAAAAAAACAAGAGTTCGGCGAGAGCACGAGCCAAACACGTCCTACCCCATCGCCATGCAAGAACGCCCCCCACCTTCAGCTATTTTAAATGTTATTAATGGTTATATTGTACTTGATATTTTTTGGAGACAAATAAAAAGGTAAAATGTTAGTGGCCTGAACTTCAGGAACATGTTACATATATATATATATATTTTTGGAGGATTGTGCCCTATTTTATTCTACTAACAGTCCTCTTGATGTCCTGGGAGTGACAGGCTGATTAGCAGGCTATTATCTCTTCCAGCTATCTCTGAATCCTGTCCCTTTAAATTTCAGACAACTTTATGGTTTAATGTTGAAGCGTTTTAGTCATGTCAACATCAAAGCTGGTAATGAATGCCTCACTCCTCTCCAAACAAGCATCAATCAAACAGTAATGATATGCTTTATGTGTGCCAAGCAGCAGAGATTAACACACTGCCTTACATTCCTTGTGTCTGACTTCAGACTGTCTCAGTGTTAACCTACCAAAATGATGAACTTAGAGCACAATATGGAGCTCCTACAGAATTAGATACTTGGAATAAATGCAAAGGCCGCACAGTGGTGTGGTGGTTAGCACTGTCGCTTGCATCCCCAGGGTCTGGGGTTGATTCCCACCTCTAGATCTGTGTGCATGGAGTTTGGATGTTTTGACTGTGTTTGGTGGGTTTCCTCCAGGTACTCCAGTTTCTTTATACAGTCCAAATACATGTAGGTTATACTAAGTGATGTTCTCAAATTGCCCATAATTTGTGAATTTTGACCAGAGGTCCTACCATTCTCATAAAATGGGGAAATAATTACAGTAGAAATGGTCTCAATGGTCAATAGTCAACGGTCCCTAGTTGGACTATAAAGGTTCCTAGATGGATGAATGAAATAAATGCAAAGCTCAGAAAGAGGAAATTGCAGAGAAACCTCATATGGTGTAAGTATGTACTTGGGCCTCATGTGAGTGACCTGAGTGGAACTGGAAGGGTGTTCAATACAATTCGGGCCTCAATCAAAGGAGTCATATTAAACATTTCTGTAGCAAAGCCAGATTTTGTTGTGTTGTACAATATGGCAGTGTGTCTAGCATGTTGCGTATTCTGATATCTAAGCTAGTTAGTTGTGATGATATTATTATAATGTCAGTGAACAAATTGATTATATTACATAAGCAAAGAATATTTTTTAAGAATTTTACAATCTAACTAACTGCAGGTGTCAGAGCTATGATATTTTTAAGTATACTTTTAGTTGAAGCTTTAGACAAATGTTAAAAATAACTATTATATCTTTATGTTCATGATGAGGAGAATGAATGTGAAGCCAGAATCAGAAAAAGATGCGTGTGGTGATTACCCGGAAAAAAAAAAAAAATTAGCCATATGTGGCTGTGACCATTTCCTCCTAGCATGTGTTTGCTACAGAAATGTAAACCCCAGGGTGGCCTTGTCCAGCCCCTTTCTGGTCATCCGATCATGAGGCTGCTTAAACACAAGTGCACACAAAGGGGACATTATAATTTCATGGTGTTTTAAACAACGTCGTTCTGGATTACTCTGAAACCCACTCTTTCACATAATCATACTCTCATTCATTCAAGCCCACTCTCTCATAACTGAAGAGTGACTCATGTTACTCACAGACTGCGAGAATGAGAGCGAGTGAGTTAAGGACGGCATCTCGGGTGAGTTCGGATGAGCAATTATGCCTTTCATCACAACAAACGGAGCTCTATTCATGAAACTACCACTCGACTGATAATGGTCGCAGCAGCAACATTTACACATTGAATGGGTAAATGCACATCAGTCAGCATGCCACAGCAACGCAACTCGCGCTTTTAAGAAGCTCTTACTGCAGGAGAATGATTTAGTAACCTTTAGCCTCTTGTTTTCTGGCCAAAGTAACTAACTAGACTTTAATGTTCTCTGCGAAAACATAAAAGCCTACTTAATCTAAATGCTTATAATAAACAGATTCTTATAATCTATTGTCTGCTCCTAAAGATTAGACAAGCCACAAGGCGAAAAAAGTTCTTTATAGCTTTGACAGAAAACAAACGCTCCACTTCAGGATCTGACATTCTTCTTAGAATCATAAAGAAAAAACGATGTTTTCTGAAAACCACGGTCATTCTTCATGTTGATCCATAGCGAACAGACATTACAGTTAATTCCAGACAATACAGGTGGAGATCAGCTGCATCAACAAGAGCCCTCCAGTGATCCAGTCCCCTTGATCAAGGGCAGAAAAGGAAGCTGAAATGAGAAAAAAAAATCAGTGTTTTTATTGTGGTGCAGAAACAGAATTCAATTCAATTCAGAAGGTGCCGTAGAAGGCTGTCTCACAAATTAATAACGTACATTCCCTTGCCTTGGAATTTTCTGAAGCAGTGGAACTTGGAACGATTTCCTCACCCTCCGTTCAGCAAGTAACGGCAAATCAACATGGCCGCTTACAACACAAACAGTAAAATTTCAAAAAAGTAGTACCTTTAATTGGTGTCCAGGCCCCATGGTGATACAATGGTTAGCATAGTAGCCTTGCACCTGCAGGGTTGAGGGTTTAATCAATAACACTGTATATTTCATTGTTTTGAGAAGAAAAATGTAAATCATTCATCATTATTTTTATTTGAAAAATATACATATACACACAGTAAGTAAGTAAGTCAGTAAGTAAACAAACAAACTAATAAACACTGACATTATTTATTTATTATAAGTCACATTAATGAAGTCTATCAAATGAACAAACATAAAAAAATATTAAATATAGAATTTGCTTTCATAAGCTTCTTATACAGGCACAAACAATATTCTAACCCACACTCTCACTCATTACCTATACCATTTCAAACTGTATATTGGGTCGCAGGGGTCCTAGAGCCTATCACAGAGATTTAGGGCACATTGCAGACCACACACTTACTGTACCCATACCCAATCAAAACCCACCCTCATCCCCCTCCCTTATGGAGGAAACCTACCAAGCACAGGGAGAGCATGCAAACTCCATGCACACTGACCCCGAGTTGAGAATCACCATAGACTCTGGAGGTGCAAGGTGACAATCAATGGTGAATAATGGTATTTGCATATCTTAAACAGTACAATTTAGCATTTACTGTATATCCTTCCTCTAGCACTTTGTTTACTTCTTTCTTTCAAGTGATCTTAAAAAAAAAAAAACATATTTTGGCCCACTGACAGGTCTAAGATTTGTGGACAGCTGACCATTAGACTCATACATGTTTTTTACATTACATTACATTTTTCCTTCACCTGACCTATGAGGCCCAAACCTCTTTCAGTATGACCATGTCCTAAACTCCATTATCACGTGGTCTAACAAGGTTGGAGTGGAATATTTTGGGTGGCCTACACAAAGCCCTGACCTCAACCCCAAAGGGAGGAACTAAAACATTGACTAAACACCAGGCTTCTTCCCCAACATCATTCCCTGACCTCACCAATGCTCTTGTAGCTGACTGAACACAAATCCTTACCAGAACAGTGTACAGGTTATTGTATAAAAAGAAATGGGGACTAAATTTGGAAAATATGTTTAACCAGAATATATATATAGATGTGATTACTGTATGTGTCTGTATACTTTTGACCATATATTGTTAAATATACCAGAATATATTACAGTTTTTTTAACTGCATAAAATAATTTGGTTTAAGCATAAACATCTGACTAAAACACCAGAATATAAAATATTAATAGGGATATATTGTTTATCCTTTACATACTCTGACTTTACTACTGTCTTATATTTAAACTCATTTCAGGCTGAAAAAAAAGTGCAGCAGATTCAAATATGCTCGGCCAAACCAGTATGGTTGTTGATTTTTCTTTCTTTATGTTATACATATAAAACAGAATATGTGTGTGTGTGCCAAAGAAGCTACTTTTGAAGTTTATGCAACATGGAAGTGACCAATCTCGCTTTCCTAAAAATTTCAAGTTGTTTAAAAACATCATCTGTTTTGGAGTTATGATTTTATATGTGCCCCTCAAAGTGGTTAATTTTTAAAAACATTATACTGTCTCACTTTAACCAATAATAATTAAAAATGCTAATGATTCAAATTTCTTTATGAGTATTGACACTAAAATTGGTGTAAGCTTCTAGAGGCATATAACCTGTATGCATATTTATAAAAAGAAAGCATGGATCGGCAGATAAGAAGCATTAAGCATTACGAAAAATGGTGTTAAATGATCCTATTTATAAATGAGCTTTTTCACCTAGATGAGACACGTTTTTAGCACCAATATCATGTTCTGGAACACTATTTATGTAAACATAATTCCTCTAAAGTAGACGATTTTCTGATTTCCTCTTGATTCATACTGGAAATCTCCTCATATCTATTAAACATAAAATATCAAAACCCTTCTTCATTGAAAAGTATCACCCTAGACATGTACCTGTGTCTGACTTACGGGGACAGGTTCTTGTATACGCTGTCACCTGTTTTATCTTTGATTGCAACGAGACTCTCAGTTCCCCCTGCTGAAAAGCAACCCTAGTGCATGATACTATAAGCACCAGGTTTAACACAGCTGTTACCTGGGTGTATTTGGACTGCACTGAACATAACACTTTAGACCAAATGCCCCACAATCCTTTTTTTTTTCAAAAACTCTCCGATTTCCAGCTTTCACATGAGTCTTTCAGAAAGGTGGCTTCCTTCTTGCCACGCTCCGGGAGCCGATGCTATTGTTAGGGTCTGTAAGGGTTCTTCTTCTATTTCTAACAGTGAGATTCCACTCTTTCAGTGGAATATCTGGAGTTTTGGACACTTTTAAGAAAGTTGCCATTCTTGTCAAGTTTTTGTAGTGTCTGGGTTGTGCCTTTTTTCCACTTGGCTATAATGGGTTTCACAGTGCTTACAGGAAGGTTCAAACACTTTAATAACTGTCTCCATCTTTTTTTTCGTCCCCAACAACTTCATTTAGTAGTTTCACTGCCAGTTCTAACGTCTCCATGACAACAGCACTGGTCTGATCTGTCGTTTCAGTCGCACATACTAAATGATGGATTTTAAATGACCACAGGTTTACTCTGTTTAACATCATTTATCCATAAGTGTTTTAGTGTTTTACTATTTCTTTAACAAGTGACCATTAATATTTTCTCCTCCAAAGTGACTCATACTCCCTCTTTTTCACTCCTTCTTTGAACATGCCATTTTAATGTTTATATAAATGAGCTACTGCCGAGCCACACCCCACCAGAGAACAGTAACAAACCGGGGGAGGGTTTCCCCTCATATGAGGTCACATTGGGGGGGAAACTGATTGGAATGTTTAAGCTAACGCAAAAATAAAAAAGGAAACATACTCTGATTGTCTAAAAATGCTAAACTAATTCTAATTTGACTGGTTAAAGAATGATGGGGTAAATACTAAATTAGTTTTATTTAGGCATACTTCTTAGAGAGTTACCTTTAAAAAAGAAGGGAAAAAAGCAGAAAAAAAACATTTTGATTCCACAATACAGCAAAAGTGAAATAATCAATACAGAGTGAGTACTTTCTGAAGGCACTATAAACCCAAATATGTGTTATCATTTCATTTTCACATCATAATCATTTAGCTTAATTTGGGGCATTTAAGGAAATCCTCACTAGGATAAGTTTTGAATGTCGTGTCCATACCTTCTCATTCATTATTCCAAAACCTTTTCGGCTGAGAAGTGCAGATATAATAATCCTGTCGACTTAAGACTGAGATTCTTAAGTGCAGTCTTCTTACAGGCCACCTGTCTAAGAGCAAAGTAACCGAGTCAGTTGTGCTAAATTATTCCTGTGCTTATGATCCCCGCGTTGTTGTTTCTTTTCTCAAACATAAATGTGACTTACCATATTTTTCTACTTCACCCTTCTGTCGGTTCCATTTCATCCCAGGCCAAAACCTCGCTTGCCCCAACTTTTGCAGGTTTTTTTTTTTGCTTTAGAGTGTAGCTTTACACGCAGGCCCGGAGTGGCTAATCGGGAGGACCGGGACAATTCCCGGTGGGCCGGTCTGATGTTTGGGCCGCAAGGGCCGGTGTCTAATTTTTTTCTTCTTCTTCTTCTTTTTTTTTTTTTTTTTTTATTACATTTTTTTCGTGGGCCAGCCCATTGCTCAGTCATGGCATTAGGTTGATCATACGCTGCTACCGCTGTCCCTGTGCCGCCTCCAATGGTGGCTCTTTTGTTCATAAAAACGAAAAAAAAAATGCTTGTATTATTGGCAGACGCACCCTGACGTAACGCGTCGGTGCACTGGGTCAGCGCCAGGTCAGCGCAGCAGAGTTCTCCTGGCCGGATCAGCTGTTGAAAGATGGAAAGTAGAAAGAGCAAAGGTGGCGCGGAGAAAGCAAGAATTAAAAAAAGGAAAGCTCTGGAAACAGACGCAGCTAAATGTGCCAAAATTGGCACCTTTTTTACTAAAACGAGCTCGCAGTTTCTAGCACCACATGAGGACGATGAAACGGGTAAGGAAAGATGTTGAACTTTAACTCCAAACCACAGTTCAACTTAAAGGTTGGATATGGTATATGAACACGATAGCGGCGGCATCTGTGTGTTTAGGTTGAAGTTACAATAATACAAAAAATATTTCCAGCCGCTGGGTTGTCAGGTTTTCTGCTGATACGTCCAGTGATGAATTTATTGTAGAGGAGTTTAACTGACAGCTAACGTTAGCAAGTGAGTTAGCTTACAGATCCAGGAGGAAAGTAACATGAGCCGTTTCTCAATGACAGATAAAGCCGTTTCTACGTGTGTTTTGATGCCGTGAAAGTTTTCTATGTGGGTCCATCTAGTGTAGCAGACACATCACCCACACACACACACATTATTTAATTCCAGAGTATTTTTTTATTTCTTAGTTTTACAAATAATTATAATTATAAAGTCAATGAATTGTGTGTTGTTGTGGCATATAACAAAACGTTATACCATTTAAACGATAGTGGCCTATAATGTGACGCCACATAACAAAACTTTGTCTTTTAGCTCCTCAGAAGCTAGATCCAGCACTATGCACCAGCCATGAGCCTGCAAATCCAGAGTGGAAAGGTAGGAATAGGCTACGCACTGAGTGAATAACTGAATATTATTAGAATTAATATAATATATATATGGTGTATGGTGTAGACCTGCCATATATGAAATGTGCCCTGAAATGCTAGATGATTCAGCACTACATTAACGAAACTGACCTAAATTGATCAGAAAACTTTGTAAAAGGGAGAGATTTGTGCTGAGAATCATGACCATTGTCATAATATGATTTGGTGTCAGAATCAGAGCCAGGAGCCAGTCGTGATGAGAGGGTTGCTTCTGTCAGTATGGAAGAAAGAGGTGAGCTGCTGTAACAGGATGTGTGAACAAGCAAGCATTAGTTCCAGTATAACCACTTACTATGCCCAAACAAAAGTTGTGAATTGGAAATGTTTTAGAAATATACACTGAATTACAAGGCATTACAGAACAATTTGCACTATTGTAGACTTAACATGTAAGCTTAAAATTACATGATTTTAATAATAATAGGTTGTGATCTAAAGTGGGCCGGTCTGAGGCATGGAACTCCAGGGCTGAAAATGAGTCCCACTCCGGCCCTGTTTACACGCGTCCAGTCCGTAAGTATGTGTGTGCGTGTGCATGTGTGTATGTGTGTGTTGTGTTTTCTCCCAGAGGAAATTGAATAAGGACACAAAGAGACATGCTAACCATATACACATGGCACATACAATGACTTCACTCACAATGATTTCCTTGAGAATTGTGTTCAATAAATATTTTCATTAAAATATATATTATTTCCTTTCATTTGAATAAATACATTGTGAAATACAGTATATTTGTTTTGCACCATATGTCCTCAGCAGGTTGCGGATTACACAACCTTATTTGTTCTGTAAGAGATTAAATTAGCATCACAACCTAAATGTGCACTTGTGTACATGCACTTGAGGGAGGATCATACAAAAAAGTTGGAAAAAAAAAGGCACACAAGTGACTTCAGCTGTGTTCACATGACCTGAATCGCATCTTTATTTAATAACATGTGTCTCCTCTTAACTATAGAACGTTCTGATGGCTTTGTGTTCGACCAGCTATAATTTCACACTCAGACAATGTTTAAAGGATGTGACCTCACTTTTGATCAAAAATGAGTCACGCAGGAAAATCTCTCTTATGGAATATGTTATATTGTTAGAGAGAATATTTTGGTAGTAAACTGTATGTCGGCTTTCATTCAGACTTTTACAAAAGAGTAAGCCAGACTTCTAATGTAGTCCTGAGGAATAGTTCTGCAGACTTCCTGAATCACTATTTCACCCCTTATTAAAAGTTTTTGGCTTTTATTTTCAGTCCAGTCCCTGGACCTGGCCAGTTTCAGATGAGTGTTTTTTTTTTGTTTTTGTTTCGGCTTTTACCTACTTCCATAATTTAATTTAATTTAATTTAAAGAAATGAGTGGTGGCTCAAGACTTTTGGACATTACTTTATATTTTCCCGTACCGTAACCTCACAGCAAGTCACTTTCCTATACAAATGTCAAGCAGACACAGCCCTTAGAAGAGCAACATGAGCAAGTGGACAAACAGGAGGAATCTGTTGTCAAGCAAGAAGTGGTTTCTAAAAGTGATGGAGCACAACATTACTACCACAACATTTCAACACATTAACATTATTAGCAATTATATACCAGTAAACTGGTGATAGGATCATGGGCACCCAAGGCTCACCCATACCCTTGAGGACCAAAGGCCAGTCACAGTCTGATCCCTCAGAAAAGCAAATGTAGCAGGTATTAGTGAAAAAAGTTAATGCTGGCCATTAGAGAAAAGCGCCAGAACACCCAGTGTATCACAGGTTGCTGCGCATAGGGCCAAGCAGGCAAAAAAGGTCATGATTCAGGACGCAACCCATAGCCCCCAAAGGATCTCCTGGAAACAAACTGGTGCCGGATACCACAGCACACCCCCAGAGGTCTTGAGGAGTCATGCTCTGAGATGCCGGAGCCACCCAGGCACCACATGGAGAACCTACACAATACTAGGCATAATGTTGTGCATTGTGATGTTACTGCTGATCGGTGTAAAACATTGTTCTATATTTCTATAGCAAAGAAAAAGAAAGAAATACATCAGATGGAACTAGGGTGTAATTTATGGATATTCGTCACAATCTCTGGCAGTTTAGTTAAGGTAAACACACTTGTGCACACAAAGACACACACATACAGAAGATTATACAAAATTGCAGGCCGGTCAGTCCGTCTCTCCCCTATTTCCTCACTCCAACCCTTTCTTCTTTTTTGCTTCGCTTTTTAGCTGTTAAAAAAAACCTGCATTCCAGAGCTTTTCAGCAAATCCATCATGTGACTGTAATCTTACAGTACATGTGTAGCTATATCATTGTGTACTCACATGCTTTACTGACACTTGCCATTCAGTCCTACCATTGTGAGGCAAGAGACAGTAATGCAGACTCGTCGTAATTGTTTATCATAGCTGACTTGGACTAAGAACGCTGCCATGGGACTCTTAATGCCTGGGTCTTCCTCCAAGCCTTTGATTAGCCACGGCCTGACATGTCGATCTCACCCGATGACGACTCTTTGATTTACTGTTCCATGACATATATTCACAAGCAAAAAGAAAAAAAAAAAACAACAACAACACAAACACAGCTGTGTAGATGAAATGTCGAGCGAGATTCCAAATGAGTCGCTGGTAATTATTATATTTCCCTCCAAGCTCAGACAATCTGGCTCCCATTATAACCTCCTGGAGAGAGAAAGAGAGGAAAGCATGCATGTTCACCTTCGTTGTAAAATTACTATTGTTTCTACATACTCTCTAAAACATGAAAAAATGTGAATATTTAATGTTCATGCTTATGTGTCGGCTTTTACACACACACACACACACACACACACACACACAGAGCTAGATTCCAGATGTTCAGTGTATATACAGCGAACTCAAAAATCCAATAGTTTAATAAAACATTAATCTGAACCCCGTGTATCCATGCCTTTGGGTAAGGGCTTAAGCTTGACTATGTTCCTGCCAGAAGAAAAGATGCAGGATCATAACGTGTCACTTATTACAAAGTGGTGTTACACAAAAGTCATTAAGCGTGAGAGTAGCTGGATCATTTTGGGAGTGTTCGTGCTCTAAGCATTCCTGTGTGCACTCAGCAGGAGGGATTTTAGAGCCTATGACCACAGTCTGGTTATATGAAGTGGATCTCACTCTGTGCTAATGTAAAATGAGATGGTATGCAAGAGATCATGTCTGATTCCATACAACCTAGGTGCACGGCCCGAGCAGTCTAGCAACTTAAAGCTACTGAGGTAATATTTATGGACACCCTAATCTTGGCATCCTGTCAGTAGCTAAATGATGCTAAGTGCTGGTCTAACTTGGAGTGATCAAATATCAGACATCCCATCCTGCAAAAAACGATTTCTGGGAGAAGGAGAAAAAGATTTCAGGGTAAACCACAAATGCACACGTTTTAGGCGCGTTAGGTGAAAGATAACTAAGTGCATTTACCTTATTAATGTAGTTAAGTATGTATTTCATGTCTCTGTACTTTACTTGAGCAGTTTTATTATGGACACTGTTCCTTTCACTCCACTATACCCTACAACAAATATTTGTACTTTCTACACCGCTACATTTCTGCTTTGTGTTTGGGTACATTATGAGAATAGTGTGTAATATTTGAAGGTAGAGTACTTTTGCTCAAGTTGAATTGCAAAGAGGACTTTACTTTTACTTATGTAATATTGTACCTACTGTAGGGTATCTCTACTTTTACTCTTGTATTATCGGCCCACCTCTGCCGATAATACACTATGGGCAATCCGTCTACATGGCATGACATTGGACTAAAGAAAACGAAGTACCAAGCATAATGAAACATGCACATTTCACACACACTGAATGGAGGCGAAATTCAAACCCCCAACTTTCGAGGTGCAAGGAAACAGTGTTAATGACTAAGCCACTGTTCCTCCCCATATTATATTCTATTCTATTCTAGACATCATTTACCTTATTTTTGATGTCGATGCCTTTTTTAAAACTAAGTAAACAAAAACCTGTTTGACCTTATCATGTAAAGCTTTAACACAGAGTGACTACAGTGGTGCTTGAAACACTTTCGAATTTTCTATATTTTTTGCATTTTTTACCTAAAACATAATAAGATTTTCACAGACGTCCTAAAATTGGATAAAGAGGACCTGATTAAAGGAAATGCTATTATTATACTTATATAAGTATTAGATTATTTATTTAAAAGAAAATGATCCAATAACATATCTCTGTGTCGCAAACTATTTGAACCTCTGACCAAGTGTAGTAAATGGCCATGTTTGATGTTTATGACCCCTTTTTTTAAACTGGGTACAAATTTAATGTTCTCTCTCTCTGTCATATGTGTGAATTTTCTTGGATATTCCATGTGATTTGCATATGATTTTGACTTCTGGAAGAGGTGGAATGTCTGAAATACTGCATATACTCTGTAGCTGCAAAATACCTGAGCGCTTATTCTAAAATTTATTCTAAAACGACTTCCATTTGCAACCTGAACAATGTAAGCTAATCATGTCTGCTATAGACTATTCTCAATCACTAAGAACATGACTTTGCTAACTTATGTTTTTTTGTTGTTGTTGTTGTTTTTAGATTTTTTTTTGCAGTCTCTGCAGATTTGTTAAAGCAATACAAATACTTATTAGCAACCCAAGTTCAATGTTATGATAGTTAACTGGGGTTAAATTCTCTCTGTAAAGATGGAGCTTCACAGACCAATGTTTGCTCATAAACCGACTTCTGTTTATGAATGATGTTCTTATTCTGACACCCAGCAGAACAACACGATACATTCATATAGATTACTGCTATGTTTTTGGAAAATTGTACAGCTATGTATTTGGAACATGTATCCATGGCATCAAGGCTGTGAATGAATCATTTCAATGAGGGCAATAAACGTAAATATAAATTTGTGTTGTCAGTTACAATTGGGATCATTAAAAGGCTTTGACTTCAATACATTAGCTTTCCAGTTATATTAAAATAGTGTCGAAGTGATCTCACTGACTTTGATTATAGCATGATGTTACTGCCAGATGGGCCAATTTGAGTGTTTCGGAAATTGCTGATCTCCTGCCATTTTCACATAAAATAGTTAATAGAATTAATAGCAAGCTGGAAGGAAGGCAAGGATACCTTCAAAAAAATTTTTTTTTAATCTCTATACTCTTTACATGGGGAAGAAAAGAAAAAAATATATTTGTTGTAGCCAACTCCTTAAAGCTTGACATGCATTCTAAGAAGCCATGTCATCCTCCGGTCATATTGAATGAGTCCGCTATTCCTATCTTCTCAATCATCTGCTTGCTGATTAAAGAAATTGGACTTTACATGAACTTAAACACCTTTCCCATTATATTGTCAGGCGTAGCTCAGTGCTTAAGGCATTGGACTATGGTTCAGAAAGTCCCATGTCCAAACCCACACCCACCAAGTTGCCACTGTTAAACCCTTAAGCAAGGCCCTTAACCCCTTAGATGTATAATGAGATAAAAATATAAGTGCTTTAGATAAAAGCATCAGCCAAATTGAGTAAATATAAATGCAGAAATGGAAATGAATGTTTCAACAGTTGGAAAAGGCTTTGCTCTTACCACACAGTCAGCATCTATTCTGCTGTCACCTCCTACCTGCTCATCTCATCTTTAACCACAGACCAATTTGCTGGCAGGCATCCGTACAACATTCAGCAGTCCACTGGCATCACTGCGGGGGAGGAATGTAAGCATGTCGAAAGGCCCACCCAATCGTTTAGAAGAGTGCGGGAATCAGCATGCTTCAGCTCGCAGAGCTTTTCATTTCCAGCGACTGTATGTGTGTGGGCATGTGCATGTGTGTCTCGGCTCTTCTACGCTCCACTGCTGGTATTTACCAAGGCAGACACAGTCAGATTGGATTTTACCAAAACTCTGATGGCTAAAGGAACCACAAGGATTCCTGCCAGAAAATACCAGCAGCTGGGACTGGCAGGGAGACGCTTTTCCTGTCACGCTACCCAGCTCCTTTCATCCCAGACAATGGTTTCCTATTTGTGAGGAGTGGCGTTTTAGAACCTGAGCCCTGCCTTTAGGAATATTCATAGTGTTTCATCAGCTGTGGTCATTGACAAGCATTTCCGCAGGCCACAACTCGAGAGCACTGAATGGTGAGGGTTAGCATATTCACACCAGCAGGCCTCCTTTAGTATTCCAGCTTTGAGGATAATAGATTTTCCAGTTCTGCAAGGTCATCTGTCACTGGTGCTCATGGGAACTGTTAGGATTTCTTTTGCTCTTAGTAGTTTGGCTCGTGTTTCTACACACAAACATCAAACTGCCTTTGAAGCCTTGCTTAAGCAGGTAACCCTTAGAACCAATTTTCTTGAATTTGCTCTTAGTCTTAATGTTTTAAAAACTCAACAACCAGAAAGAAGACGCGCAATACATAAATGGACTTATCCTTTCCAAACATCACTACAGCTACAGTGTGCCAGCAAGTAATTCAATGTTGGAAGAAAAAAAAAAGTGCATCATTTTATTTGCTTCCCTGTTTCATCACTAATGTCATACATTTATTAAGACATCGGAGAGGACTTTTTATGTCCAAAAACATTTCCTTTGATTATAAGTTGTAAAAGTACAATTTAGCTGTGTGATCTTAAAACATAAATGATGTTATCACATGCCTAGCTCTACCATCTTTACCAGAAGTATATAAAGACAGAGGTGATTTAACTGGTCACCCTGGAGATGGCAGAATTAAATTAATGGATTATTTTTTCTTGAAATAAAGGTGCAATATTATACCTATAGGCGGCACGTGTCTTAGTGGTTAGGACTGTCGCCTTGCACCTCCTGGTCCTGGGTTCAATTCCTGCGTCGGGTCTGTGTGCATGGAATTTCATGTTCTTCTCGCACTTGGTGGGTTTTCTCCAGTTTCCTCCCACAGTTCAAAGACATGCAGGTTATCCTAATTGGTGTCCCAAAATTGTTTGTGTGAATGTTGATCAGAGACCCTACCACATTTGTAAAAAAAGGGAATAAACACAACGGTCACCATTGGCCTCCACGGCCCCTAGTTGGACTTCAGAGGTTTCTAGATAGATGAATGGATTAGACCTAAAAGATTATTTAAATTAAATGCCTATATTATATCTTTTAATTTCAGTAAAAGTTTAGTTCTTTAAACAGATGGTTGCCAGGTTTGTTATCAAATTTCTTACCCTCCCTCTTGTCTAGTGTCCAACTCTGCTATAAAGTTTGTTGACAACATTTTTGTTGTGATGCCTGATAATGATGAGAAGGCGGTGGAGATTAAAAGCTTGGGAGTATTGGTGCCAGGAGAACCTTCTAAATGTCAACAAGACAAAAGAGTTGATAAACAACTTCCGCAGAAGGCAGGAAATGAGCTACCACAATCTTAAGATTAACCCAGCCCCAGTGGATAGAGTGGACAGTTTCTGGTACCTGGATGTTCACAACACACAGGACCTCACATTGTCATATAACATTCACGCCCTGGTAAAGAGGCTTAAGTCACTTTAAACTGCTCTCTAAAGTGCCAAGATACTATAAAGAATGTTCTTGCAGCAAGCATAACAGCCCAGTCTGGGAAGGGCACCAATCAGGGTAAGTGTTTTAGCTCCTTGACCTGCAGTCAGGTAAGTACTTCTGCTGTACTGTCTAAGGGCTAACACAGAGAGAATGAATAGTAGTTTTCTTCCACTGCCCATTTAGGCTTTGGTCCTGAACAGCACCTATAACTGGACAGGCTTTTTTTTGCACACACACACACTCTTATTAATTAACCAGTACACCCCCAAATTTATAATTTATAATACAGTACTGTGCAAAAGTCCTAAACCACCCCTATTTTTTCATATTTTGCTGCTAATGAGCTAACGAATTGGAAAACAAATTAAAAATCTAACTTAAGGCATGAACCAGTGAGAGAAACAGGTACCGATGATCTGGCGGGTGATTATTATCCTCCTGATGCTGAATGCTAAGTGGTTGGAACAGACGGGGGGGGAAATGAGGTTGCTGATGAAATTGTTACATAAACAACCAAATTTTATTAGAATTCATTGTATCTTTGGGCCACTTTGATGACTGTTACAGTCAAATATTTGTTTCTATTTTTTTTATTTAATCTATATAATTTTATTTAATGTGCACAATACTACTGTATGTGTTGGCAACTTCACTTCACAACCTCAGCCTAATGCTGCACAATACATTACTGCACTTTATTCCAAGTTTATTAAAGCCATTATGTTGGTGCCACTTAAACTTTCCTCTTATTTTAATGTATATTTTCATATATTTCCTTTTCTGTATGTTATAAATAATAAATAATATTAAATATCTCACAGAGAGTCAGAAAACGCAATTGCCTGCATGTTTTACTGTATATTGTTGTCCGTGTGATAAATAATTTAATTAATATTAATTTATAGTTCACTTCTTTCCAGAGCACAGATAATCCACTCTATTTAAGTAGATCTCCACTGAAGTAACAATGCATTAGATACATGTGCACTAATTTACTGTACACAAAATGAAATCTCTTTTAGTATTACATTAGTATATACTGTATGTGTGTGATTTATACTGTATGTCTGTGGCCCTAAGGAATAAAAATACCCTTAAAGTCAAAAAATATAAAATGTTTTCCTGTTTGATTGTTAGGATTTTCTTGTCACAAAGTCATAAATCGCCAAAGTGTGTGTGCACATTAGTGCTTACCCTTATATTGCACTGTGGGAACTAATTGACTAGGATTTCCAGTACCATAGCCTGTCATTAGGTAAACTAGTGCCTGATCACTGTCACAGACTCAAACCATGCTGCCAGGGGCAAGACTTTCACAAAAGCCCAAACATGCAAAGTCAGTGAATGTAAGTTCTGTATTTAATGACATGTGATGTACAGTCAGCACACTCCTGATTAGACTTTAAAAATAACTATGTCACTATGAAAAGACACTATGAGCATTGTAAAATTTTCCAGACCCTTAAAAATCAGTTCCCCTTGTTGAAGACCACAACTGGCTTCATGGATGTCGTTTGTGACGTCAGAGGATGTGGGGCAGCAGAATTGCAACCTTGGTAATGGCAATGGAGACACTCGCTGCCATTAGGCCGAGGCTGACTGTACCTCCTCGGTATTTCCCTCTCACACGGACAGCGAAGCCACACTCACCGCACTCATTTACTGTGGAAAGAGGGAGAGAGAAAAGTAGCCAACCAAACACACACACACACACACACACACACACACACACACACATATTTATTTGTTGTACATCGAATGTGGTCCTGTTATTAGCTGCGGTTCATAAACACACGCGAACCCACACAAGCGCACGCTCATATTGGCAAAGCAGCCGCAGGACTCCATAGTAATGTACACAAACACAAAATGCATCCAATCCTGCACGATTTCACAACGTGCATGTGTACACTAGTGCTGTTCCATGTCAGCTGTGTGAAATGTGTGGAGCTGATCAGCAGTAATAAGAATTACTCTTTCTTTCCTCTTTCTTACTGCATGCTTCTATAGAACGCTTAAAAAACTTTCCCAATTCAGGAAATGTCTTTCTCTTATTACTAGGGAGGGCTGTTTTTCTTTCCGTGCACAGAAACAGAGAATGAAGGAAAGTTCTTGTACCTGCGTATGAGTGCGCGTATGAGTTTGACACAAACTTATATGTTCTCTTAAAGTGAAACAAGGTGAGAAACAAAGTGAAACAACGACAAATTTATCCTTTGATGTCTGCTTTTGGCAGACGCACAGATACAGTACAAAGCATATAGACACCATGGATCGGATACAAATCCTAAAATCTCAAACAGCATTGCAGCATGCACAGTATAAGAACACCTCATAAACCATATAGGGAAAAAGTATGTGGACACGTGACGGTTAAAACAATATCAGCTTCTTCACAAAACTGTTGCCCCACAGTCTGAAACAAACAGTTTTCTACGATGCCTTTGTTTGCTTACAATTTCCCTTCTCTGGAACTAAGAGGCCCAAACCTGTTTCAGCATGACAATGTCCCTAGTTGGAGTTGAAGAATGTCAACGTGTTATGCACAGGTTCCTGACCTCAACCCCACTGAACGTCAGCACTGAACTGGAATACTGACCTCCTCACCCAACCTTAATAATGCACAAATCCCCACAGCCACGCTACACTCCAAAATCTAGTGGAAAGCTGTCCCAGAATCTGCCTGGAGTTATTCTAACAGCAAACACAGGGACTAAATTTGAGATGGGATGCTTAACAAGCATACGCTATTGATTTGCACTGCATCCATAAGCTATTGTATTTCATGACACACTTATGTTAAGGCCATTGCTCTTAAAACAATGAGTACAATTATTTCAAAAATTACAATAAAAAACAAAACACAACCACATCATCTTCTTATGTGTTACAATTTTGCCTTTTAAAATGATGAAATCAGCCAAATGACACAAACATTCATGCAACAGTCTAAAATATTTGGTAAAAGTACTGTACAGTCATGTTCAAAAGTCCCCCCCCCCCTCTTTTAGTTTTACTATATGTGTTTTTGTGTAGAAACATGATACAAATCATCTGATCATAGTTGGTCTTAATATTAAGAAATGCAACCTCAGATGAACAACAACATATAACTGTGTTTTCACAAAAATTTAACCAAAAAGAAGAAAAAAAAAACATGCAGGCAATACTAATTATCCCCTTACTGCTTCTATAGCATTAAAGTGGGTAAATTTTATCCAGGTGCTGCTAATCATCAGCTTGTGGTTAATTGATCATCAGCAGGTGTGCAGAAGAAAGTCTTTTCTGTCTAAAAAGAACATGAAAGCATGACTAAGGTTGGCAAAACTGCATCTGAACAAACCACAAGACTCCTGGAACTGGAAAGTCCTATGTATAGATGAGACCAGTGGGCTTGTCTGGTCTTAATGTCCAGTGCCATATCCGGGAGGAAATCAAAAGGCATTTCAGCAGAAACACCTCATACCCACTGTGAAGCATGGCAGTGGAGGGGTGATGATTTGGGCTTATTTT
Source organism: Clarias gariepinus (assembly GCF_024256425.1). Classification (NCBI taxonomy): domain Eukaryota; kingdom Metazoa; phylum Chordata; class Actinopteri; order Siluriformes; family Clariidae; genus Clarias; species Clarias gariepinus. Next base: position 32,265,286 of record NC_071101.1, on the reverse strand, counting down.
TGAAGCCCCAGGATCTGGGCACCTTGTAGTCATTGAATCGACCATAAACTCCTCTGTATACCAGAGTATTCTAAAGGCAAATGTAAGGTCATCTGTCCAACAGCTAAAGCTTGGTCGAAATTCAGTCAAGCAACAGGACAATGATCTGAAGCACACTAGTACATCTAAATCAAAATGGCTGAAAAATTTATGTCATCAGCGTCCAGACCATAACCCAATTGAAATGCTGTGGTAAGACCTAAAGAGAGCTGTGTCTAGGTTAACTCCCAAAAACCTTAATGAACTGAAACCATTCAAAATTCCTCGACAACGATGTGGGAGACTAATAAAGTCATAAAGGATATGATTACTCCAAGTAATTGCTGCTAAACGTAGATCTAGAAACTATTAAATCATGCGGGTACTTAGTATTGCCCAAATGTTTTTTCTGTGGCGTAATTTTGGTTGAATAAATAATGGCATGGTCAAAGTTGTATATTGCTCATCTAAAGTTGTATTTGCCCTAATACTAAGACCTTGCCAGCCTCAGTCGTGCTTTCATATTTTTTTTTAGACAGAAGAGATTTCCTTCTGCACACCTGTTGATGATCAATTAATCAAGGGCTAATGATTAGCAGCACCTGGCTGCAACTTACCTTCTTAATTGCTGTGGAAACACAGTAAGGGGAAACTTACTGTAGTATTGCCTACATGTTATTTTTCTAATTTTTTAAGTAAATAATGGCATGGTGAAAAACGTTGTATGTTGTTATTTTTTTGAGGTTGTATTTGCCGAACAAGACCTGCTATGATCAGATGATTTTTATTTTGTTATTATTTTTATGTTATGTTTTTACACAAAAACACATAGAATAAAAAAGGGTGTACTAACTTTAGAACCTGACTGTCGCTGGCGCTGTCCCAGTGTGCACTTCCATAGTTCTTTTCAAAATCATAACCAGCAAAAGATCATTAGTTGTGCTATAGAGCACACTGACACTATTAACAAACAAAACAGTTGACAAGAGCAATGTGCCCAGGAAGCTTTCAACATTAAATACTAACCATGCAGTGGAAGACCATCAGCTGCGACACAGGATTTTTTTTTAGAGGATTCAAGAATTGGGTTCAGCGATGGTAATGGATGCTGTGGAAGCTGTGTGATGGAAGCTGTGTTGAGTGGTACCTCTGTAGGGTTACTCTAACAAGATTTTGGTTAATAAAAAAAAAAAATGCCCAGAGTTTATTTACTTTTGGTACAGCACTTATAGAACCCATTGTGCAGAACCATATTTATTGACGTTTTTTTTTACTTCTGGAATTCTACAGAACATTTTAAGCATGGTATTAAAATACTGTGCTATCAATATTTTTGATGAGTGCTTGGTTTGGACACATTTTTGAAGTCTGTGTATTTTGTCCTAACTACAGATTCCAAGCTCTTCACTTGATGCGAAAGTAGTGTTGGCTCTATGATCAGGCAATTTTGTTTTAGCCAACTTCTTTTCTCATGTGTTAACAATTCCAGTGATCTACCTTACTTCACTGCTATGTCTCTCATTGCTTGGACTCTTGCCTACAGAATTTTTTTTTCCTCTCATTGCACCTGCGTTGTTTCAATAAGGACCAGGAGCAGCTGGGTCCCATGTTAGGATACAACCCATCATATGCATCATTATTCATCCGTACAACTGTTCAGCTGTGCAGGTGTTTATGGACGAGTATACCAGCCTACCCCAGTACTGAGACTATTGATGTCCATCAATCCCACTCTTTGTTTCTGCTTAAGTAGCAGCCTTAACATGCTTCTAAGAGTGCATGGGAGCTCTTTAACCCTTGGAGATGGATTAAATGTTCAATCAACTGCATCATTCATCAGTTTCCCTAGAAAGCACTAACTGTTAAGTGCAGCACACTTTTCACTGCTGTTCTGTTGCAATGATGCATTATTTTAGATGGGCCTCCAGCTTAGACAATGAGACATAGTCACTGAAAGTACATTGGGGACTATTTCTGTATTAAGGAGTGTATAGAAACGTTGACTAATTCATTCAGTAGTATCCACCGAAGGGGGCTGTAGACTCGACAGGTCTGGGAGATGGAAAAAACAAAACAGGCACTAAAGAAATGTAGACTGACAATGTAACCTAAAACTAGCAAAATTATTTGCAGTCCATTTCTATAAAAGGTTAAGAGGTAAGAGCTTTCATAAAACTCCCTCTGTTTCACTTGTACTCCAACTGTGCTATTTCTGTGTCTGTGTAAATAATAATAAAGAAATAATTCCAAGCCATGGTCCACCAGAGAACTGCAGGGCTGAACAACAATAAAAGGGAGGTTTTCCCTTATATGAGGTCACATTAGGGGGAAGATGTAATTGGCTAACCTTCCAAAACAAAAATGGAAAAAAAAAAGTAATCTTTTTACATTTTTTTGGTTTGTATACACACACTGGAGACCAATGTCTAAAAATGACTAAAAAGTGAATTTTGCATAATAGATGTCCTTTAACTTAAGTGCAGTTTGTAGCATTTTTTGCTGTTATTTATTACTATTTAGTATTTATTGCTAAATTTAAAACTACTAATCCTGACCATTTTTTTGTTGCTTGCTTTAAACGATGTAATAAGATTGTGAATGATAATTAGAATGATGAACCAGTTTATTTTTTTATTCTTGGTTAACTAGTCCAAAAAACAATAACCTTTCAACCCCTACTCCCATGGGCTTCCACGAGACTGATTAGTTAGGTCTTTTATTTGTTTCTGCAATGCAATAGAGGATTTTACCTTCCCTTTTTGCAGCCATTCTGGTGGCAGTGCCAAAGAAAAATGATGTTTAGCCAGCTGGAATTTCATAACATAGATGTCATTACACTGCACTTAGGGGCAGGGCTCTTGTAAGTTCAAGTCCCAAACAATTCTGCCATTGATCATGTCCATCATCCAACTCCATAATTTCACTGGGGCTTGGCCCAAACAAACAACTCCTGAAAGTTGAAAAATTGTTATAGATTTAAAGACTTGCTAGGAATATAATATTATTTGTTGAACATTCACGTCATGCCACTGCTTCACGCCAAACCCAAAACAATGCTTCTATTCAGACAACTGTGGCACAAGCAGGAATAAGTAATAAACAGTATGATTGTCCTTCAACAATAACTCAACAAGATGAAATGATTTGATAAATAAACAAATAAATAAATAATTAAAATGTACTTAGTGTCATGCATCTTCACCCCCAAGTCAGGACAAGAATGGTAAAAAGTATGCATGTGACACCGGGGAGCTTTTATAGCTACTAAAGTCCATGAGGTGATGACTCTACTTCTGTAGACCCAAGGTTACATACATAACCTTCTGTTTTCCCCTGAGCACAAAGCATGTGTTAGTGCTATTACGCTTGACTGCAGTGTGTATACACAGTTTATGTATGCACTTTGTCACCCGATGAATATATCATAGCTGACCTTAACACCTCAGAAATATGATACACAGCTGTCATGTGGCCAGAGCTTATGACTGGATCAGACCACTGTCACTCACGAGTTCGACTGTCTCTCTCTCTCTTACACACACACACACACACACACACACACGCACGTACACAATGTCGTGAGAAGTTGTGTTTCGGCTGCCTGCTTCAGATCTGACCTTTCAGCCCAGAGGAAACAGCCCATAAATCTGTGTGGAGGGCTGAGCAGACAACTCCCGTTTACTCAGGTGGTCTGCTCTTTCACCAGCCCCAGCACACACACTCTCTCTGCCATTGTCTCTGAAACGCTATACAACAAGTAGGACAAAGAGAGCGTGAGGGCAAACAGTAGAGTCATAGCATTTCCATCATGCCCACACACTCACACATGCATGACGAATGTAACAGGCACTTGGGATTGTGCTCCCGTGCATGTGTAAACAGCACTTAACATATAGTTAGATTTGTGTGTGTGTGTGTGTGTGTGTGTGTGTGTGTGTGTACGCATGTGTTCGGTCAGAAACCAATGCTGAGGTTAGCTTGGTCACATGTAAATACTTTTACACTCGGTGTGCACACAGGAACTCAGCGAGTAGCACTTCGATGTAGCTGAGGTCATTTCTAAACATTTTTACTCATTTCGAGCTAGAAATGTATTTCTTATATTGATTAGTATGCTTTTAATATTAAGTTTGTGTATGCAGAAAAACACAGTTATTTGACTATAAAATTCTCGGAAAAATCTAACATAAACGGCTAGAAATATATATTTTTTAAATAAATAGACCTAAAGGTATTTTTACTTGCTAAAATGTCTTTTTACATAGTGCAATTATATTTACGGTTCTAAAAATTTAAGCAGAGACTTACCAAAAGGCATTTACACTGGACCAGGCAGAAGATTAATTACTAGTGCTGGAATATAATGCATTAGGCAACATTGTGGAAAAATATTGTGAATTAGCCGTAGTTCCATAGTTGTTCCGTAACTTGTTTATTGCATTTACATTTAGCTTGGACGCCTTCTAGTCTAATTTATGACTAATAATTAGTGTACTAAATCTTATTCTATTTAAGTGTAATTAAAAAGTATGTAAGAGTAATTGTTCATTTATTTCCCTGAAAAAGTCCCTGTGTAAGAGAATGTTGAAGCAAGACTTAGAAAGCAAGGAGATCTTTGGATTCATGTCGACAACATTCCCCATGTTTCCAAATGTACAGTATATCTATCAGTAATACAGTAACTGCATGCCATTTATACCATGTTCTTTCTGACAAAAGGATAAATCCAGCACTGTAATGTTCCATGTTGAATCTACCTAATAGTTTCCTATTGAGGAAAGTTTTCAAAGATGATTTATAATTAAAGCTAGAATTCTTTAGGCTAAGGACCACTAAAGAGACCTTTGGACTGAATACAGTTTCTCAACAAACCAACAATTTAGGATGAATACCTGAACATTGTGTGTGAGCATAAAAAGCTTAACCTGACTTCTCTGCTAGCATTTATTTACAGATTCGTAAACCACGTAGCCTTTACCACAAAGGAGTTGTTTACCCTCATCTTGTGTAAAAATAGAATTCATTTGCTCTTTTAAAAATGCCCTCCTTGCCTTCAGATAGTCACTACATATCAACTTAGTCGATCAGAAACATAGCTTTGTCTCACATGAGCCAAGAATGCTGTTTTTTCTTTTTTATTTGTTTAAAAGTGACTGGGGATTTACTTTCGAAGGTCTCTGAAGGAGGGCTGCTAGTTTGCTGAATCTGAACTGTTTGAAGCACTGGGCCAGTTCTGGTCTGTATTAAAGAAATAGCCCATTTATTTGGCTCTGTCAGCGTTGAAATGGTTTGCAGACTTACACTGCCTGCCTTGTTGTTTTTTCTTTTCTTTTTTTTTCTTTTTTTTAGCAATAAATGGTTGAAACAATCACATTAGCCTCCTGATCCCATTATCTAATTTAACTACGGTAATAAGTAGAAATTGCATTGAAGAAGCATTTACTAAGCATTTAACATTATCCATAAGAATGACTCAAAAAGAGACGAGAACAGAGCCAGTGGTTCCAGTGACCACCAGTCCCTCCAAATCCACCTTTGAAAGCCTAGAAATCATTTATGGTATTTTAGGAAACATGCAATAAAAAAAAAAACATTATAAATCAAACACACTTGAATAATCAGGTGTTAAAGACTAATTATGTCATTTATTACATCATAGATTTGTCGTTCATCTTATGATGTGCCAATAACATGCCTGTTTCTGAGTGTTTTTCGAACTTTATCATTCAGCACCTTTCCAAAGCCTGTTTCTATTAATTACAGACTATAAAATAAACCCTTGTTTAGCTTTAATGACTTTAAGGAGGTGTAACAGTACAAACAACGAGACAATGAGTTTCACTTTTAATTATCAAAAGTAGTTTTGTTTGGACGATACTGGAACAACTTCATACTGAACATTATCAAGATGTAGATACAACTAAACAAAGTCACATATCATTTTAAAAAAAAAAGATGTTTATCACAAGGAAATAGTTAGGAAAAAAACATGACCTCAGTATCACAACATTTGCCTGGTTAACAACTGCAATCTCCTTTATGTACTTAATGTTGATTGTTGCAATCATGTTTAACTAGGTCAATGTGTATGGCATTGATATAAACATTAGGCAAAGGTCACATTAGGTTTTAGTGCCTTTATGTACCACCGGGAGCAACTAAATCGCGCTGCCAAGGTACATGTTCTGTCTGCTCTAATTGTAGCAATTGAACGCGACTCCAGCTCCAGTTTCTTCTCATTTTTCTATTCTCAATCAGGTAGCATTAACACACACACATACACACACAGCTCTAATATTTAAAAGTTAAATGATCACTACAGCATTTTTTCCTTAAATCAGCATCTCTACAAGTATGGCATCCATTCCATCTTAGTGTCTTGTATTCCAACACAGCCCACCTTATTTCGTTTTATAGGGTACTGATTGGGTGATTACCTGAATCAAATCTTATTTAATGAGGAAAAGCATAAGAACATCTGCTAAGATCATCTCTCTCGTCTTGCAGTGTAACCAAGTGGACATCAAAAACAGTGAAAGTACTACCTCTAATGTAATTGGAATTTTGTCCATGCTAAAAGAGTTCAAAAGAAAATTTTCATGTAAAGAAAAGAAGGGTTCAATTCTGGCTTTGCTGGCACAGGGATACAGTGAGCGTCAGGTCGCTTTCATCCTTAAAATTTCAAAGACAGCAGTACACAACAACAAGGTCAAGCAGCAGACACTGGGGACAACACAGTTCCAGACTGGCAGATGGTGAAAGTGAATCTCTACTGACAGGGATGACCGCAAACTCAGTTGAATGTCACTCAACAACTGTGGCGACATCAAATGATTTTCAAACATAGTGACAAACTGAAGCTGGGTTGGAGTGCACAGCGAGGACAGTTCGAAACAGTCTTCTAGAGGCGGGGCTCAACTCATGTCAGGCCAGACAAAAAGTCCTTCTTTAATGAGAAGACTGAAGAAGAGCCAGGCTGACGTTTGCAGAAGACCAGATGGTTTGGACTGCAGAGAACAGGAGTAAGGTCAACTTCTCTAATGAGTCCAGTTTTCAGTCTTGCCTAACACCTTGTTGTCTTATGGAAGGATGGAGACCTGGCAAGAGCAAGTGGAAAAGCCACAGTGTTTTACCCCAACCGAAATGTGAAATGTGATGGAGGGTTGGTGATACCTAGGGGTGCTCCAGCAAGGCTGGAATCTTTGTCTTTGTGAAGGATACATGAGTCAAGCTATGTACACGATTATCCTGGCAGACCATTTGCTTCTGTCAATGTTCCCCAAAATTGTGTTGGAAAGTCCACTCTGAGGATCGGATTTTTTAACACGATGATGCTCCATGCCACACAGCCAAGACCACACCTTGTAATGGCCAGTCCAATTTCCAGATCTAAACCACCCTGAAAACCTTTCCATAAAAGTGGAGATCGAAAATGGCAGTGCCTTCCAACACTTATGGGTGTCATGGTCAAATACTTTTGGTCATATATAATGTAGCCTGTGGAATAACATGTTAAAGGGTAAAAGATGCTGACAAGGTTTGCAAAGGGCATTATGACCAAAGAAAAATGACTTACAACCGACACCTCTGACAAATGTGATTTAAATGTCACTTATTATACCGCTGCACTATATCAGTTTTCTACTGTGATCCAGTGGCTCTTTCACACCTGCTGCATTTAGCACTTGATACCACCACAGTAAAGAACATCAAAGCTTTTTAGACAATACACAAAACCCGCTTTCATGTATTCTATATAAACCTAAGCATACATTTTTTCAGCCTTTCAGGTACCCAGTTCTCCCACCAGCATGAATTTAATGCCTCACTTCACCTACACATAAACCTAAGCCTACACCGAGCGTGAATCATTTCATCTGAACAACAGTGATGAGAGCACTAGCAAAATACTCATGCTAAGAGAATGTGGCTGTGATTAGTACTGAAAGCAGGCCTGTGGGCTGTTGAAAAGGCCCAAGCACAGGTGTGGGTTAAAGGGGAAGATGTCTGGCTTAAAAGTGAACACAAGGCGAGCAGCAACAGTAAATCACAAGCACAATTAGACGCCAGCAATCATCGCTGATCAAGGACTGCCGGCCAGTCGGCCTAAAGAACCACATCAAAGCCTTTGGGTTGGGATTGTGCAAGTGCTGCAGAACATACAGTGGCTGCACTGGACTGATTTGCATTTGGCATAGATGAAGACACAAAGCTCTGAATTCATAAGAGAACAAAAGTGCAGTGATTAAGATTTTGCAGTAGTTTGAAAGAAAGTAGGTTCTTATCTAGTAACAAACTTTATGAGTGAATGGAAACATTATCCCGCTTTTGCATGTTATAAGCATTAATCAACGAATCCTGTTTTAACTTTCGATATTTTTTTTTAACATGTTGCAGTGTGAACCTGAACCGATCAAAGGATGTCGTGCTTTGATCACTACATTTTTTTTGAACAACTAATGCATAAACGCGGATCCACAAAAATACCATTAGACTCTTGGAAAAGATAGAGTAGCATGTCTATACATTTTTGAAAAGGGGCCCCCAGTCTTTCCCAAAATTTGGTCACTTGCCAATTTCCAAAGACACATACACACATATCAGATTGCAGCTACCAACCAGGGAGGGTAAAGGTTAACGTGTGCTTCCTTTGAGACACGTGAAGCCAGCCAACTAAATCTTTTCTAACTGCTGCTTGTACTGCATTATACAGCAGCGTAAAATATTTGCAGGGGGAAAAAAAAGCTATCTGCCTTCTTCCACATGCATAAGCTCAGTGCCACCATGATAGACGAAGGAAAGAGCGAGTTTACTCTTTTGGATAGTGAGCAGCAGATGGCTTGATATTGTCAAGAAAATTTCTTACCCATTTCTTCATTCTACACATACTTTTTTTTTTTTTTTACACCACATGACATCATGGCTATTTTTAGATTCTGTGCAAATTGGATTCCCAGTATTACTGTATAACCCTTTCTCTCATGTGCCTAATTCTTACCTAGATATTGTAATGAAGTTTTTAGATGCTTTATTTAATTAAGTAAAAAGATTTCCGCCAACGAACTCAGTTGTACAAAGACCAATGAATTTTAATTAAAGTACTGATATGTCATTTATATAAGTGATTTTGAATTCAGCCAGGCAGAGAGATACCAATATAAAGTTAACAGGGAACAGACAAAGAGCTCTTTTGCGGTGAGACACTGTGCACTTGTATGTTTTTTAGCAGGGCAGAGTGACAGAATTTTAATGCATTCCAGGGGCTCCTCAAACCTCCCTCAGTTCTACCTACCCGCTTCAGCCTTCTCCATTTCTAAAAATAATAAACAGCTGAGATGGAGAGAACATTTTTTTTGTCCGTTCTCTACCAAAAACAAAAGCTTCTCCACTGCAGATCTTCTTATCAACCCACCCTAATAAATGAAGACAGCATGCTTGACCCTGATTAAGGACAGGTTATTACTGTAAGGCCCACTGTCTGACTAGGATATTCCCCCACATTTAGCTGAGTGAAGTTCCGTAATGGAGCTACAGTATTCGTCTGTGAATCCATTTCTGCAGGATTCTTTACCAATCAACATTACAGATATGCACTTTATTTATAAGTAGGCCATCAGTTATTTATGAGAAGATGGACCACCATTTGGTGTACTGACATCAACATGTGTACTTCACTTCACAGCATTTAGCCAGATCCTCAACATTCAACATAGGCACGGGTGCTGTCAACCAGTTTCCTCAAAGGGGATGGAATGCACATGCAGGGATTGTCTTCTGAAGGAAGTCGTTTGGGATATTGCTGAAAACCTCCTGAATCTGTGCCTCCATTTCCCTCCAGTGTGTGAGGCTTTGTTTTGTACATGCACCTCCTTTTTTGTGTAGCGCCACAGGAAAAAATCACATGGAGTAAGATCTGGACTTAGATACCATTCATGAGGTCTGTGTCGTCCCAGCCAAAGTCCTGGAAAATACTGCTCCAACCACGCACGCACAGTAAGGGCAAAAATAAGGTCGCCAATGTTATCCCATTCATATATCATACTAATATTGCCTAGTTCATTTTCGCCCATCCTGAAGATAAATGAATTAATTAACTATGATGCCCTCTTGATGAAATCTTATGGTGTACGGATACTGACAGTAATAACAAAATTAACAAAATACAAATGACAAGCATTTTTGATTCAGTTCCTGAACTCCCTAACAAGGCAGATGAGAGGACGGATGAGCATGACTTAGCATGTGGCTTTTACTGCCTAAATGAGATCATGACTAGAAAGCCACTTTGCTATTAATACTTGGCAAGAAATTTGATTTGGCAGTCCAGAATTAAAGCAAGTAAAATATATTTTTCCTCAAATATTTATTTTAATCCACAATTAAGTGATTTCAAGACAAACCATGGGTCCCCAGGCTCAGTCCTGGGGTATTCCTACTTTGCACATGGTTTACATTTTTCTTACTTTAGATTTTTCCAAGTTGATCTGCTATGTGTTCTTATGCAGGGAAAACACCAAAAATACAAGACAAGGTAACACCAGGACCGTGCTACACCAGACTCACGGCTTTATAATAAAGAGGGAAGAGGTTTCCCTCCCTGTATATAAACACAGTGCACTGAAACGTGACGGTACTACCTGTTTTCAGTACAAGGAGGAATGTAGAGACAAAGCCTCTCGCCACTACTCCGGAAAGGTTTTTGGCTAAAATTAGGTTTATTTGAGGGCTCCAGAACTTGGCCATATGTTCTAATGCTTTGACAGTAATTCAAACCAGTCCTTATTTCTCTTTCACTAGATCCTGGTGGGAGAGAAAGAAAATGAAGGGGAGGTGAGGGGGGGGTTAGGGTATAAGGGGTAGGCAGTTCCATAAATAAGAGCTGGTCCATGCTGGTCTGTCTTTATCATGTTCAAGGTGCTTTGGAAGCACTCGGATTGACTCGCTCAGATCTGTGGCTGCTGCTTGACTTCATTAAAGAGGAATGCTCTGTTTTCTATCATCCCCCCCGCTCATTCAATTTTCTCCCCCTTTCATTCCCTCCATTTTTGTTTTAATTCCTCTCTGCTTTGAGGCATCTGATCCTGTCGGGTCTGCATCAGTGCATTCCTGACCTGCTGACAGGCTCTAAACTGCCTTTCCCCAATATCAGGTCTAACTCTCTCAGGGGTGAAGCATGAACACACACACACAAAATCAGGAAACACTGTGCAGGTTTTTATACTACTTTTTGACCTACTTTCTAAAAGGGCGCACATATGGTACGTTACAGGGGCCCCAAGAAAACAGCCTAGGGGATTCAATTTTCTCTCAATGAATGTACCGCTGGCATTTCACCTCTCATACTTAGAGTCACCTTTGTCTCGGCAGAAGCAGAACATAAAACACTTAAGACAAGCATCGAATGAAAGCAACAAGAGCCCAGAGGTGATGTTTTTCTAATGAATAAAAAAAGAGTGGGAGTCTGCTGCATTACTGTACTCTACGACAGAACTGAATCAAGAGGATTTTCGGTGAGATCTTTGTAGGGAGGAGGGGGAAGGGGGGGATTACTGTTTTCTTATTGTTTTTCTAGTGACACCACAACAAAGATTCATTCCTGCTTGTGTCCAAGTTCAGAAGCTATACATGGGACAAAGACTGAAGGAAATTCACATCTCAGACATACACTGTATGATTTCAAATAATGTTTATACTGTATAAAATTTTTATACTGGTTTAAAATAGTACACATATTTAAATAATATTTGAATGGCACGTCTTTATGGATGATGGCACAGTAGCTTAGTGCTTAGCCCTGTCACCTTGCACCCACAGGGTCCGGGTTTGATTCCCACCTTGGGTCTGTCTGCATGGAGTTTGCATGCTCTCCCTGTGCTTGGTGGATTTTTTCCCACAGTCCAAAGACATGCAGATTTAGGCTAATTAGTGTTCCCAAATTGCCTGTAGTCTTTGAATAATTGTGTTAGTGTATGTGTGTGTGGCCCCTGATGGATTGGCACCCTGTGCATGGTGCTCCCCACCTCATGCCCTATAGGCCCTCTGCAACCCCATATAAATGATAAAGCGGTACAAACAGTGAGTGGGTGAGTCTTTTGGGATATTGCAGAGTTTTACGGCAATAAGCTCATCAGCTCGTCATCATATAACTCCATGGACTATTCTGCACCATAGTTCTTAAAAATGCGGCAAGAAAACTGCAACGAGTCCTAATAGATGCACATTATAGGATTCACGGGGCTCCACCCTGGTAAAAAAAGAAAAAAAGTAGTATCCTAAATACATTAAATCCTAGCATTTCAAAGCATACTTACGGTATGTAAAATGTACTTGCAGCCAGACTAATGACTAGTGTACTTGAAGTTTGCTATTTTGGAAAACTAATTTTGTACTAAGTGTATTTAAGTTGTAATTAAATTGTACAAAAGCACAATTTTAAGTGTATTAAGTATACTTTTGTGTGCTAAAGTGGATAAACTTTAAGTATACTTAGTACACTTAAAGTATATGCCTGTGTGTGTGTACATATGTAATTAATAAAATTTAAGTATATATTTAATGTATTATAAGTACATTACAGCTCTTTTTACTGTGTTACAAATACATGATTAATATGTTATGAGTATATTCTTATGCAGCAGTAGCTGTTATACTTCTGGTCAGTGTGAAAAAGTACACTTTGTGGTTAACACAAATATACTTTATTGTATCATACAGTACACATAACCTTCTATACTTCAGTATTGCAAATGTGTTACCAGTACACTAAAGGTGTTTAGGATCATTTACAAATGCTGAATGTATTTTCTACACTATAACATGTTTTTGAAACACATTACATTAGTACAGTAATTATGAGGGAGATTTTATTCATGAGTTCAACAGATTTAATTTGCACAAGGTTACAAAAAAGCACTACTATAGTTTATTTGTGTTCAACAAAACATGTTCACAAACTAAAATTTAAACTGTTGTGTGAACACAGACAGACATTAGTATTAGAATATACAGGTACAGTATTAGTTTAAACCTGGTGTGTGAACACAGACAGACATTAGTATTAGAATATACAGATACAGTATTAGTTTAAATCTGTGTGTTGACTCAAAACAGGTCGAAAAGCAAAGTACATAATACTTTGTACAAAAAGTACTAAATTTACCTTGTGCCAATAAAAATAAAATAATAACAATACGTACTAACGCACGCAATGATGGAGCATCCAGCCATTAATTCAAACTAGAAGCGGGCGACGGGGGGAACGGACAGTCCGAAACTGCCCGCCTCCCGCTTCTGATTGGCTGGTGTTGCGCCGATTCTAGTCTCTGGTTGGCTGGAATAGTTGCAGAATTATAACGCTGATGCAGTTTGTGCAAGTGTAGCTTTATGACAGTGAGCACACAGAAGAGAGACAGAGTGCAAACATAAATGATCTTGAACGGACAAAACGGACGATTTTCAGCGCACAAAACCGAGTTTGAGAGCGAGTAGTGCACTAAATATAAGTACATATGCATAAGTACATTTACAGTCAATTTAACTGATAATATACTGGGATCACCGTATATTAAAAATTGTATTCTAATGTATACTTTCCATACATTTGTACAATGATTATTTCAAGCACATATTTTTTTAAATATACCAAAAATACATTAAAAAACAACGTTTAAATAAGTATACTTGGAAATTAGACCAACCTTTTACTTAAAGTATATTTTCCAATAATATATTTTTTAGAAAGTGTACTATAATACAATTATTTTAAAGTATATTTAAAGTTTAATTTCAAAATTTGGTAAAAGTATGACGTTAGTATACTTTTTATATATTAACTGATGGTACAGTTTTTGTTAGTATATTTACATTCATGCATTTCCGCAGTACATATTTGCCATATTTGCACTATTGAGGATTTCAGTATATTTGTAATACACTAAAGTATATATTTTTTTCACTGGGGCATACCTGGGAAAGATCAGCAGATGAGACATTAAATAAAATGGTTACCAATTTTGTGTTTTTCACCATAGTTTAAAGCAAAAGATACATTACATTTCCACAAACAAAGGCAATGTGCAAATGCTAAAATCTTCAATGTACTTTCCGTTGTACACCATATCAAAAAGTTCAATAACAGAAACGTTTTTTTTTTTTTTGTCTTGTACTGTATGTATTTTTTTATGTGTGGTTTTGTGGGTTATGTTGTTGTTAATGTTCTACCTTTCTAAGCTGCTGCCAGTTTTAATTGTTTAAGCACTTATGCTAAATAACAGCATTTGATTTTGATGTTCCAAATAGGAATTAACTGCTGCAAGTACGACAAAAAACATTTTAGTTAAACATGACACATATTGGGCAGGTGGCATGGTGGTGAAGGGTTGAGGGTTTGATTCCTGCCTCAGGTCTGTTTGCATGTTCTCTAAGTGCTTAGTGGGTTTCCTCTGGGTACTCCAGTTCCCTCCCAGAGTCCAAAGACAGGCAGATTGGTTTAACTGGTGTTCTTAAATTGCCCTGTGTGTGCCCAGTAATAGATTACCACTTAAGTATCCTGGGATAGGACCCAAGCCCCTTGCGGCCTTGTTCACAGAATGAGCGGTGTAAAAGGTTAATAAATAAAAAAAAATTATTGGTTTTGTTCAAATAATTACATGTAATGTCTTAATCCAGGTTGCATAGATATATTGCCTGATAAATGGCCTCCTTGCTTCGTCAAATGGTTCTGTCAACAGTATTTCATGTTTCATGTTGTCTCAAAGGAGTATTATCTGAACAAATCTGCCACATCTGAATGTGTGTTATGAGGCCAACGAAGGATTTGTTAACTTGCTGTATAAAGCGCTGCTAATTCCAGAGTGTTTTATCCTCACACCTACCGTATGTCAGGGATTTGATCGCACTAAATGTAGGTTGGATCTGGTGCAGGCCCAGACTAGCACTAGAACTCTTTCAGTACCTGCCGTGATATGTGTTCATATTACGTGTTTGAGCACATTTCATTTTGTGTTCGTGAGCCATTTCAAAGTATTCTTACATGCTGACTCAACTGTGCACGCTATAAAACATGGAGATTAACAACCTTTCTAAATGTAGCATGCAAGTGTGTGACCTGTGAAACAGCAGAACATGGGTGAAGCTAAAACAGGTGTGAGTGAAGATGCAGACTGTGTGAGTGCTGAGGAGGAGTGAACTGGCCAGGTGTAGCGCTGAAGGCTTCATTACCTTATAGAGATACAAAGATAGTGAAAGGGATAATAACAGGAGAGTGGATTGTACAGTACATGATTCTTAGTCACTACCAATGGCACAGTTACACACACACACACACACACACACACACACACACACACACACACACTGTAAAAATATTCTTGAGCCTAAACTTTAATAATATTCTAAACTGTAACATTTAATTGTTTCCTGTGTATAAAGATATTTATGATTGGCGTTCAAGTCAAACTGGGACTGACAAGATTTCAAACTCTGATGAAACTCTTAGCCACAGTAAAACATTTGATTGGTTTTAAAAAACTGTAAGTATGTAATTGACGGTCCTGGTAGAGGTTGCTCGGAGCCCACTGCAGTTACTGCAAAAATTTGAATGCCTGATCCTTGAAAATAGAAGCATAACTTGTTGCCAACTTGCAGGAGAGATGCACCTGTATGTGGGAACTGTATACAAAATTATTCACAAAAACAACTTTACATTACAGGAACTTGTCTGGGAGTTTTTGCTACATGCCCATACAGTCCTAACCTCGTTTCAAGCCATTTCCATGTGTTTTGGCTATTAAAGGAGTTTCTGGGGGGCCAGCATTTCAAACATAATTCAGAACCTCATCTTACTTAACTTTTTTAAATATATTTTTTCAACTCAATCTTGGCTCTTGTGTACTAAGAAAAACTTTCTACCTTAATGTATTCAAGCACTAGTGAAACGCTGGGTAAGGGCATTAGTGTAGCATTGAATTATATAGAAACTAGATTTGTATGTGATTTTGGATGCGTGAAATATAATTGCACATTGATAAGCACATTAAAAAAAATGTACAATGCTGAAATTTGTTTTGAATTTGTTGAAATTTGGAATTACCGTGAAGTGCGCAGAATGAAGGTGTGAGATCACGTTTATTGAGTAGATTCCAGTTGCACACTTATTAGCGCGTATTAAAAAATGTACAGCGCTGTGGAATTTTAAGATACTCTAATAACTGTTCTTTTATTTTGCAACGGTCAAAAGTTCGGTTTGACTTGAACGAGCGTCATATGTAAACCTGTCAGAAACAGTTGATACCAGGATATGTGGACATTAATACAAGCATAGACATGCAACTAAAACTGCACAGCTATGGGCTAAGGTGGAGGCAACATCATCACAATCAGACATCAAAGAATATGTTTATAGCAGAGCATTTTCCTCCTTCACCTACCAGGCATGTTTCACCTTCTTTTTTCCTCCTCTTTAATAAAATGTAATCATAGGCCATGTCTAAAAGAAAGAAGAAAAAAAAAACCTTAGTAAACCCAGACCTCATTATACAGCACCAGTATAGCACACATTTCTGAACTCCAATACATGATTCCTTCAAACAGAATGGGGAAAAAAACATGAAATTCTCAGCCAAACATATGGCAAGCTTCGTGTTTGCATACCTGCACATCAGTGTTTTTTTTTTTACTGAATAAAAGAGTAGTGAAATATATACTGTAGAACACCTGTATGCTAAAGTGAGAACTTGCATAATTCAACACATACAGTATGTGAAGCAAGGTGCTATAAGGAATCATTGGGAGGATGCTGAAAATATGTGCATTCCCAAAGGTTGATTTGTGTAATGGCTTGCTATTGTTATTTTTCTAATTCTCTAACAACATACAGTACTATTTCCACCTCACACCCAGAGTTCCCAGTGTGGCTATGAATCCCCCACAACCACGACAAGGATTACCGAAAGTGATTGAGTTAGTAAGTGAGTGTCTGCCAGATATGTAAATGATAACGTCTTCATGATTATTGTGCTGCTGTGTAGCAGGAAGCCAAGCTCCTGTCCTCTGAGGGAAAATGGGCTAGTCTTCCTCTGACGTCAGATACGTGCCAAGAGTGGCAGGATATCATTTTAGTTTCATCCATGTCCAGGTCATAGTTATGGAATACCAGCGCCACCGCAGACTATTTTAAGTCTAGCCACAGACATGCCCAGTCCATGCCCAGATCCTGCTCGTGTCTGGAGATGCTGGCTTATGCATATTCATTCCACACCCCACAATTGCAGAGTGCAGTGCCAAAGCCATCAGCAGCATTAGTCAAGATGCCAAAATAAAGTGCAGTCTCTAGAGAAGCAACAGGCCTTGCCCTTAAGACACCCACCTCTGATGTTTGCTTTTAAAGAAACTAATCATTTCTTGTTTGTTCTTGAGGTTGAATATACTCCTATACTATCTACTTTATGGTAAATGAATGAAGGGACTGCATTTCACTTTAAATGTATGGTATCTCCCATACCATTAAATAACAAGGTGAATTGGAGGCTTATTTTTGATTCACAATGTGTCTGCTGATGTGTGCGCATTTAAACAAAATCAACCAACATTTCCAAGACTTCCAATTCTGTAGGCAACAGACATACTGTATACTGTATTGTCAAATGCATCATTCTATCCAGGCTGCTGTTTTTTCACGACTGGTATGGATGATTTCTCATCTATAATCTGAGGAAGATGTGCAATGTGATCCTCCATCAGTTTTTTTTCTCAATCTCAGTTTTCGCCCTGCACCAGACTGGACAATAAATCAGCATCAGCTGAATACAAGGGCGAAAAAGTCTGCATAGCTTTTTGCTTTGAATATTTACTCCCATCCTGGGAATGCTAACACATAGAATATAAGGATATACAGTATAAAACATATGTCTGATCCTCTGGTGGTGAGCACCTGCTTATTCAATTATCGTCTACAGCAATTTCTAAACAATGTTTTTATTGTTCTTCTAATGCAGTATATTACAATATGAGCACACAAGGTTGACCCCTCTTTATTTGCCTCTTTAACTTTTCTTGTTATGGCAACGGTTGTGTAATTTGTATTTGTATTTGTATTTTACATTTAAATTTAAATGTAATTTAAATTTAAGACCATTGCTGTAGTAGACCTAGACATGTCAATAATGCTCTTACTCAATTCTACAGGGTCATTCACTTGAAAGAGGCCCCGGATATTCGGTAATAATTCTCGATATAATGAAGCAATCTGAACCAAACAAATGCGCTACACATACTGTTCCTTGACATATGTTTAATCAATTGCATCACATGCAATGCTGGAAGTTTTCTGCCAGAAACATTTCGACGCAGCACTCCATGTCCCTGTTGTTTCCAGCTGTTGTGCCATCCTCTAAAGAAACACTCTTTGAGAGTACATCAGAAACACCATATTTCTTCGTGAATTCACTATGACATCACTTTGAATTGGTGACCCAATGGGTTCGCACTATGAAGTCACACTGCTTATTACTGTACATTGTACATTGTTTCTTTCAGATCGCTTCATCCTGGCGAGAGTTATTACAGAATATTTTGGGCCTTTTTCGAGTTTCGAGTTTTTGTCCTGACTATATAAATTTAAAAGTTAATCACATGTTTGGGGTAAATGGAAAAATATCCATTTTCAGAATAAAGGTTTGGTCTTTGTTTATATATTCTGCTGTTTTGTGGATTTAATGCACTGGACATGAGAGCGAAAAAAAAATTAGAAACAGTAGATGAAGAGCTTTGGTTGTTATTTAGCTCATTTCGTTGCAGCATGAGTCCTAATGGGGCCGAATTCATGAATCACTCATGGCTGCGAGGGATCTGGTTCTCTTGTAAATCGTACTTGAGCATGTTCATTGTGATTTTTACGAATATCTTTGACGGAACGAAATAAGAAAACATATTAATCATTAAGTTCAATGGGTTTTTCAAGTATCATTTGCTCCGAACCCACACGAAAGGATTTTTGTCTGTTTATTCACAAAAGTGCTTCCTTAGCGCAGTTTACACAAAACCAACCGAGCCAGGAAACACTTTTTCTTTAACATAAATCTTTAACATAAGAAAAATGTGTTTCTGTCACTTACTTAATCCCCAGTACTTAAAAGTTGCGGGCACATTACCAAATGCATAAATTCTAGATGAGAACTAGCAGTTATTTAAAAAAGTTACATATAACATAATTCATATAAACAGCATTTCTTAATAGTTAAAAGCAAACAAGGTTAATGAGGTGTGTTTACATGTGGAACTGGTAAAATTTAAATTAAACCATGCAATATTTATTGGCTTGGAGGGTTTTTAAATGGTTCCAAAAGTGCAACATCGGAAAGCTCGAAACTGATATAATCAAAGGCAGTCATGTTCACAGTCACCTCATTAACCAAAGACGGAGAACATGTGGGGCCCCTACAAAATGTCAGGCATTAATAAACACTTCCTACAAATTCAGTACCTGCAGTGGCACAGTGTGAGATATGACTGTGCTCAACTGTCTGCACATCCTGCAACCAAAACAGAGCTTAGATCTAAATAGTGATAGTCTACTCTTAGAGCAAGATATAACTTGTGAGCTCTTTATTTGGCTTTTTCAGTGAAAATCTGATATGAACCAGTTTCTATGTCAGGCCACTTCACCATTATACAAGAACGTAAACATATATATATATATATATATATATATATATATATATATATATATATATATATATATACTGTATATATATATATATATATATATATATATATATATATATATATATATATATATATATATATATATATATTCCTACATTACCATTCTAAAGCAAATTAGAATTGATTAAAATGCTCTAAAATTAGGTTAGATTATGTGTACCAGCTGGGTGGTGTAGCTTGGTGTTTTGTTATAATTCAAAAAATAATTATTAAAAATGCTCTGTGTAATAAAACAAACATGAAAACATTGCCAGCCACAGGATTTGAACACAGTTTTCGAGCTGTATATCAATTAGTTGTTTTAAAACTCTGACTTCATTTACATCCAATTTTAGCAAGAAAGCTGAATGCCAGATTTAACTTACTTATGAGCAATCCAGAGGTGATAGTGGTGAGAGACAGCTTCCTGTGCAGACATGAGTAAGAAACCTTGAGAGGAACCAGACTTAAAAGTGAATCTCTTCATTCATTAACACTACATCTGCAAAGATTTTGAGTGAATACAGTGAGAGCTTTTACAACTTGTCAGGAGTGCATTAGAAACTGCCAAGGACGTAATTTTCTCCGGCTTTTTTTTGTAGATGTTAAAAAAAAAATGGTGAGGATGGGCCATATGTGATGATAATACGCATATATTAACAACAGCATAAACCAGTTATTTGCATAACTAAAAGTGGTGTGATCTGATCAGACATAGTAATGACTCAGTTTGATTTCACTGGATCTGTTGAGCACATGAATGTGTGTGTGTGATAGGAAATTTGTGATAACATGATAAACATTAAAATCTGACAGGAAAGTGGCCAGGAAGTAGTATGAGCTTGATAAATGCACATTTCTCCATTTTAAATTAGTTTGACATTGTTCACAGTGGGAAGTTCATGGTCTTTGTTGGAGTGTGATAAGGCCCTTAGACTGTTAGCTCTGAGCCCTGTTTGTGTCTGCCTGAATCATCTTTGTTCAAGAGAACAAAGAAATTTATCCATGCAAACTCCGGCATGTCATGTTCTGCTCCATGCCAGGCTATACTAGAACTATGTCCTGCTCCATGCCATGTTTTGCCTTATATATGCCATGCTGTTTAGGACCTTTCTGAGGTGGGAGTCCTGAACCCACTCTAGTTGCTTAGGGTGGATTCGTCAGGAATTTCACCTGAAAGGCTCTGTGTGTTGGACATGGTGCTATGTGTTGGGCTTTTTTCAAAAAAGTATTTCTTACTGTCTGATGCGTCTGAGTTTTTGGTTCACAGGTGTTTTGTGTTTACTTTGATCAGTTGTGTTATTGAGGCTCTTGAGTTTACTTAATCTTGGTCTTGCATTTGATCTGTACCATTTGGTGTCAGGGTATGTTTATGTTATAAAAGTCTACATCTGCACTTAAGCTGTGCGGCAACCAACTACTACAAACGGTTTTGCAATCAATCTTCACATCATTGAGCAGTGGAACTCCAGTTATAAAACAATTATATAAAATAATGAATCCAGAAATGACTCAGATGTGCATAGTTGCTGTTTACACAATTGCACAGTTTGACAATTTAGTACATGTTTATGAAAGATAATGCATAATCTGGTGTCACCCAGATGAAGTTCTCTTGTGGTTGTGCTCAAGTTTTTTTCTCAGGGTTTTTTTCCATGCCACCATTAACTCTGGCTTGCTCATTAGGGATACATGTGTACATTTTACATATTCTATTGGAAATGTATGTATTTTTATAAAGCTGCCTTGTGAAAAGGTCCATTTTAAAACTCCCTATAGAAATAAGATTTAAATACATATACATTTACGCTCACACTCCACTTTATTCTGTAACCCTGATAGTCCTGCCTTAAAACTTGTCGCATGGATTCAACAAAGTGCTGGAAACATTTTTTTTCATACATTTTGGTCCACATTGACATGATATCATGATGCAGTTGCTACAGATTTGTCGGCTGCACGTACATGATGTGAATCTCCCGTTCCACCGCATCCCAAACATGCTCTACTAGATTGAGATCTGGTGACTGTGGAGGCCATTTGCGTACAGTGAACTCGTTGTCATGTTCAAGAAACCAGTTTTAAATGATGTTAGTCTGTGGTCATAAAGGGATAAACATGGTCTGCAACAATACTCAGGTACTCAGCTTAATTGGTACTAAGGGGCCCAAGTGTGTTAACTGTTGGATCCATGGTTTTATGTTGTTTACACCACATTCTTACCCTACCATCAAAATGTTGCAGCAGAAATTGAGACCCATCAGACCAGGCAACATTTTTCCAACCTTCTGACAGTGTGTGGTCTTCTGCCGCTGCCCATCATTGCAAGGATTGATGTGTTAAGAGATGCTCTTTGGCATACCTTGGTGGTAACACGATGTACAGTATGTGCATTACTTTTGCCTTTCTATAAGCCCAGACCAGTCTGGCTATTCTCCTCTGGCCTCTGGCATCAACAACGTATTTTCACCCAGAGAGCTGCCCTAACTGGATATTTTTTCTTTTTTTGACCATTCTCTGTAAACCTGAGAGATGGTTGTGTGTAGAAATCCCAGTAGATCAGCAGTTTCAGAAATACTCAGACCAGCCCGTCTGGCACCAACAACCATGCCACGTTCAAAGTCACTTAAATCATCTTTTTTCTCCATTCTGATGCTTGGTTTGAACTTCAGCAGAATGCATTGACTATTGTCTACAAGGTTGCGGCCCTGTGATTGAATGATTATATATTTGCATTAAAAAGCAGTTAAATAGGTGTACATATTGAAGTGGCCAGTGAGTATATGTTATATGACATATATGCCCGAACACATATTTTACATAAATCACTTCCAACCCGAATTACTTCCCCTCTACCATGCAGCCAATAAGGTGATGGCATTTAGAGAGAGGGAGGGAAAAGACAGCTGTTTAATTATATACCCTGCTCATAGGAATAATCAGTCGCGCAATCCGAGCCTAATGGCCTGTAATGTCCTGTTTCCTGATATTAAGTTCAATCAGAAATCAAAGTGCCCAGCTATTTAGCTTAAAAAAACACATTTTGAAAAACTCCATCCTACAATCGTTCTTTACCTTCCATCCTTCACCAGTGAAATGAAAATGAAGGAATTCAGCCAGTTTCAAATGACCAGTAAGAATGGACTCAAAATCCTCTAAAGGGAAAGACACACATTCCTCAGGTTCATTAACTGAAAGAGAAAACAGACTGCAGAACAAATTAATGTTAACTTTAATTTGTTGGTTTTACATGAGCATGAAAGCCTGAAGTGTGCCAAAGAATGTTATAAATATATAAGGACATATAAAATAAGGAATGGTGGCTTTATTTTATTAGATTTTTTAAGGAGATGAGAC
Source organism: Clarias gariepinus (assembly GCF_024256425.1). Taxonomy (NCBI): domain Eukaryota; kingdom Metazoa; phylum Chordata; class Actinopteri; order Siluriformes; family Clariidae; genus Clarias; species Clarias gariepinus. The sequence continues at coordinate 32,242,210 of NC_071101.1, read as the reverse complement.
ATGTTTTCAGCAGCATGACCTGCTATATGACTCTAGATTACCTTAGTTATTCTCATTATGCTATTTGGAGGGTATTTAAAAAAAGTTAGTTGCTATAAATGTGTTAGCGGTGTGTTAAACACCATTGCAGCCAACATCATTTAGATTCTTGGGCAAATCATTTATGAGCTTGGGTCAGCACTTTATGTGGATACAGGAAAAGTTACTAAATAGCCATTACAAGGTCAGCCAAAAATGTGGGATCATCTGCATTGTGGATTATCCAGAGCTGTGTTTGGAGTCTACGCATGCGCTCCATTATGATGCATATCTGTTAATTGATTTACTGCAGTAAGCTCTTATGCTGGTTATAAACCCAGCGCCATTCAGTTCAGCAGGAGGAATTATGAACAGCAGCAAGAGGTCCAGCCAATTCCCTTTCTCTCCTTCTCTTTTCCATTCATCAGGAAAGTTATGCCACATATGTGCAGGATTAACTGCTATCCAGGATTGTGAACAACTATTAAAAGTTTTAATACGGAGGCAAATGCAGAACCCAGGGTTAAACTGCCACTCCCTTTCCTCACTAATCCCCAAATAAATGCGATATTTCCTAAGATGTTTCAAAGAGAAACACCTGGACAGCCTGACACAAGAGATTCCCAGGACTGAAGTGAAACAGGAATCCTCCTAAATCAGTCAGTGAGTGAGCATGAAATCAAACTAACAAAAATGAAATGCAAGCAATGTATTATAGAGTGTTCAAGATGTCAGGAACTGATAAGATTACCATGAAGCAGTATCTCTACAATTTTGTTGAAAGAACCCCCAAAACATCCCAACAGTGGTTGACTGATGGTTCTTAGTTAGTAATCTAATAACCCAGTGTAAGGATCTATTCAGTGATGGAAACTTTAAAGTACTTGTGTAAGTCGCTCTGGATATGAGTGTTTGCCTTAATGTAAATGTAAATGTTGAATATTAGCACCATTTTTTCACCTGTAATGAAGAACTGAAAGTAAAAAGAGATGTAGATGAATGATAAAAACAAAACAATATCTGATTGTTTCCTGACTTTGTGGATACACTGTATACATACTTTGTATATTACTTGACCAACAATCTGGGGGCGAACATTTTGCATTTCCTGTACTTATTCATATTTACTCACTGACTCAAATTGGTGAAATTTAGAGAATTTCCTTTCTGTAAAAACGAAAATTAGGCTGTTTCCAGATGATGTCTACTTGCAGATTGCACAAGGACGCTTTCTCGTCTCTGCTGCTACTTACAAGAATGTTTACTGTTTTTAATCTAACATGTCATTAACTTGCACTACATCAATCCACTATCACAGTACCACAGTTTATTGTGTCATGCTGTCAGATTCAAATTCAAATTTTATTTGTCACATACACAGTCATACACAGTACGATATGCAGTGAAATGCTTTGACCTTAAAATAGAGACAATGAATAGAAAATAAATATGAAAAGGAGAACAAAAGGGAAATTTGACTAAGAAAGAATAAAATAAAATATAAAGTTAAAAATAAAATAACACTATACAGTACAAAATATACAATATAAGAAACATATATGAAAAATATAAAAAATAAGAAACAGTTGCACAATATGGAGTTTATGAACTTTTGTGGGAATGAAGTTGAATATAAATTGAATATAAACGGAAATGCAATATATTTAAAGTGACTTGTGCATCCCGGTAACAGAACGTCCAGGGGGTGTGCAAATATGCTTGAAAGTGACATATTTAAAGTGTCTTGTGATAGGGTAATTGGGTAATTTAACTAATATCCATGAATGTGTTGTGCTGTGGAAGAAGTCCTGTTACTTTTTGCAGATTTACATTTTTGCACATTTTTGCATTTTTTTAAATTTTCACATTAGCACAGGCACTTAATATTGTCTTGTATGTGTTTCCACAAAGTCGGGAAACAATCAGATTTTGTTTTGTTTTTGTCAGTCATTTACATCTCTTTTTACTTTTGTAGAGTAATGTCTTGTGTACAGTACTTTAGAATAGTTTTTGATCATTTATGGTGTCAATTTGGTTTGTCTTACAATAGATAGTCAGCTAATTAGGTGTACTAGTTACTGTAGCTAGTTAGTTTCTGTTAATTTATGGTACATGTACTGTATGTAGCACCTTGGTCCTGGAGTAATGCCGTTTTGTTTACTGTGTTCTAAACTGTATATAGTTGAAATGAAATAAAAGCGTACTTGAATAGACTACTTAACTAGACCAATAAACATCCCCTCAATACGTCCCTTTTTAGCATTATAATGATCCTGTTAAAAAGTGCTAGACTTTTGTTAGACCTGGACATCACAACAATATGTGTCCTCCTCTAAACTGTTACCATAAACAGAGGTGTATAGAATGTCATAGAGGCCAAACCATTTCGGAAACATGACATGAGAACATAGAAAACTCCATGAAAATTTCCAGTGTCCTGCACAGAGCTCTGACAGAACTCCGAACCCCCCTGAACACCTTAGAGATGAACTGGAACACCCAGATCACCTCACACAATATCAGGACCTGATCTCACTAATACTGTATTTAATCAGATATTTTCAGTTAGAATATAATTCTCCTTTTCTCTTACTTTTTATGAAATAAATAAAAATAATAATAAAATTAATCTTGAATTCTTGAATTTTTAACCATTTCACTTTCCCTGGGTATATTTTAAATGATAAAAAAATAAATGAATAAATAAACTTAAATAAAATTTCTCTTGCCTTCTCTTTCAGTTCACTAAATGATTTAATGCCAATCTTTCCTGACCTCTGGAATGCAACCGATGATGGATATATTTTCCTACATCGTTTCACCTGCTCTAAGCGGAACCACATGTCGCGAGGGAGTGCCTCACTACTTTTGTCCTTAATTGGAAGCACACTAAGTACAGTGTAGAACTGTTTGCTACAAGACCCCCAAAAATAAAAAACCCACAAAAATAGTGAGTTACCAGAAGAACTGAAACTAAGATTAATCTATGGCATGAGTTGATGAAAATGTGAAATTGGAAGCTGCTTTAAGACACTGCCAAGTTGATGGAATGTATACATCTGCAATAACCATTTAAGAAAACTAATTAGTGGAGCATTATGTATCCATTTTTTAAAAGGCTTCTTTAATCTCTGCCACAAGCCTAATTTATACATCTGTATAACATATCAAATTTTGGAATCTAAATATCAGAAGGCAACATTTTACACTTACAGTAGTATATACAGATTTGTTGAAGCGTTATATGAAATAAACCTCAATTTAATTGAATTGAATCTTATTTTCACTTTTTTTAAGTGAGCATAGGATATTAACAGATATAAACTAACACTAATCTACTGTACATTTGCAAATTATTATCCCATGAGATAGAGAACACAGTGATATGCTTGACACATGACCTTTCCATTCGAATGCAATTCAGTGCTGGAATAAGTAATATGAAGAGTCTAGGCTTAATCCTTCAGGCTCTGAATCAGACATATGTAATATGATTTTGAATATAAGTAATTTGATTTTATAATTATGATTCAACTTATCAGGATTATACTACACTTATCAGTTTTGCACAATATTGTGTAAAAGTTCATCACACGTTTTGGCAAAAGTCACTCAGTATGAAATGGTCAGGTCATTTATTTGGAATTTAATCACTTGAAATTAGAAACATTTCAATTTCATTAAGGTTTTATTAACAAGCCTTTTATTATTTCACTGTAACCAGAAAACCATCCTAAACAAAAGAGAAATATCACCTTAAAAACCTCCTTTGGCGTAGTTGATGTTTTCCCAGTGCGCTACAGAATGTTTACAGAGATGACACCATTGAGGACCAAGAGCAATAAGCACAGACTGAGGAAGAATTTAAAGAAAGGGGGGCGTAAATGTGTTTGAGACTTGTGTTGGAGACTATGGAGAGCAGTGCCTTTGTAAAGAGGATATGTCATTTTAATGATCCACTGTATGTCAGTTATAATAAAAAAAAATATTTGCACTATTGCATTATGTTTAGTACAGCCCTTATTTTTTATGAAGTAGATGGGACAGCAGCTTAGAAATTAGCCCTGTTGTCTGGCATCTAAAGGTTTGAAGGTTCAAATCTCACCTTCATTCTTTGTTTGTGGAGGTACTCCAGTTTTCTTCAATATTCCAAGGACATTTAGTCTATGTTGCTTGGTCCTTCCGGATTGCCCATCATACAGTATGTGATTGGGTGTGTGAGCGTGTGTTTACTTGTGCCCAGCAAGGGTTGTCAGGGTGTACCATGCCTTGTTCCTTAACCACCCCATGGATCGGCTCTCCACACGATTAGATGGCATATATTATATTTTATGTAGTAAAAAATACTTCTTTTTTTTTATAGCGTGACGTCCTGTAAAAGTCATGCTCAAGATGTGTAGTTGTTTGCAAGGGCTTGGTTTACTTTTTCTATCAACACAAAAACAGAATGGAAAGAATCTACAGACCACAAATCTACAGTGCTCTGATTAATACTGTTTGGTTTCTTTTGTCTCAGCACAGTTCTACTGTGAACAACATCCAAAGAAATCAGCACAGTAATCATTTCAATGATCACATGAATTTAGGAGAACCTCCTCTTTTTATGTTCTGTAGTTTCCCATCAAATATAGACATGACACATGTTCTTCATGGGAGAAAATTATGTGAAGCTTATAATTAGAAACATTTTACAGATTTTGTTTGAAGTATGATTCATCTTGAATTGCACGTACTTTTAAAATTTTACATTATGGCTAATGTTAAAAGAACAAGAGGTTTTCCTGCTGTTTGTTTAATTGTTTTCGTGTAGGAGAGACATGCATGGCAAGTTTTTACTTGATAGTGAAGTCATACATAACTCAATCACTCACTCACTCATTTTCTATACCGCTTTATCCTGTATTCAGGGTCACAGGGGGACCTGGAGCCTATCCCAGGAGACTTAGGGCACGAGGCAGGGTACACCCTGGACAGGGTGCCAATCCATAGCAGGGCACACACACTCACACATACTCATTCACACACTACGGGCAATTTTGGAATGGAAATTAACCTGACCTACATGTCTTTGGACTGTGGGAGGAAACCGAAGTACCCTGCGGAAACCCACCAAGCACCGGGAGAACATGCAAACTCCATGCATACAAAGACGGGGATCGAGCCTGGCCTTCTACATAACTAATTTTTTATTTTTTTTTAAAGAACAAAAGAAAGAAAAAATTGCAACACCTAATATGTTTAACTAAATACAATTTAAGTAATGAATTTAATAGGGGGAGAAAATCCAGATATTTAAAAGAATGTCTAGGGAAAAGGGTCTACTGGTTCTGCTTTGGACCAGTTCTGTTGATTTTAGAATGTGCAGTGTATCTTTCATAATCAGTTGAATAGAAAATCGTTTGTAAGCACAAGTTGGGTATTTTTCTTTCTTCTTTTTAAAAAAAAAATCAAAACACTTAATCAGTTTTAAGAACCATTTTTATGCATTCAGGACTTTTAAAGAAATTGAGAAAATGAACTGGATTGAGAAAATGAACTGATGATGTGCTCAACTTAGATGATAAAATCATTTGGCACTGTGTGCAATCTACTTCAATGGTTGTTACTCGTCAGAAATACTTTCACATTAAATGGTCTCCTTTGAAACACATTTCTCTGTCTGCAGTTAGCAAACATTTGTGTTTCATCAATCAGCTCTATGATGCAGTCTCTTCATCCAGCCAACTTCAGGTGGGATCTGGTTGTTAGCTTGTCTAATTAGAAAAGCAATTTCCCTCACCATGTTTTCCTTTCCTTCAGTCAGACTGGCGTCTGTACTGAGCTCATACACCACCCATACAAACAGTGTGCTAATAAGTGGCTTGATGACTGTATAATGCGGCCTGGCTGAGTGTGTGTTGTGATTAACGCTGCACTAAGACTGGTTTAGCTGAATTAGCTCAAAACAAGTGATTACTGCCAAACGTAACTCATTAAACTACACACTCTTCTACTTTTGGTAATTTGTAGTTGCACTTTTCAGAAGAAAATATCTGCCAGCTTTTTTTCTCCTCAAAATCCAAAGCTTTCTTTTTTTCTTTCTTTCTTTCTTTTTATTGCTGTTTACATTTCCCCCTTGTCCAATACTGACACCTGCTGTACAGATGAAGAAGTGCATGTTCTTGTACTAATAAACACTGCTTTTTTGCGTGTTTGTTTCATGATCAAAGCAGGCACCTTGATCATCTTTCCAGAAGAGAAAGAAAACCTTTGATGGTATCCAAGCACTAGTGAAACGCTTCGATAAGTGCATTAGTGTAGCAGGGGAATCTATAAAGGAATAACGGTAGTTTTTACTTTCACAATTCACAATCATTTTCTATAGCACTTATACCATCCTGTACAGGGTAACTGGAGGCCTGGAGCCTCTCCCAGAAGACTTTGTTAAACTTCTTGTTCTTTTTTTTCCTTTAAGCTGCCCCCATTAGTGATCGTAAAAAAAAAAAGCCTTTTATTTGCACAATATGACTGATAATGCAGAGGATTTTTTTTGCTTGTTTAAGGACAGTAGTCATGTGAAGTCATTAATTATTAAGTTGTTTGACTATTTTCCTCTCTGTGCATTTTCCAAACCCTGATAAACTCTTACAGAATTCATAAAGAAAAAAATTATATGATGAAAAAGGATAGAAATCTTATAAAAACCTTTGAACAATGTATGCAAAAATTAAAGCTGTGATGGGAATCTAGAAATCGTTCAGTAATGGGTTAGGGTAAAATATTTACAGTATCCCAGATGCCTTTCCTAATGCAAGCCTCCTCATTTATCCAGGTTTGGGACTAAGAGCGTGCTGAGGTTGAGGTTGTTTTCCTGATCAGTGGTTGAATGCAAGCACTAGCAGTAAAAGTGCAGATTCCTTGTCCACTAGTCCAAGGGAACCTTATACCTCCTGTCTTAATTTTCAGCGTAAAAAAAAAAAAAAAAACAGCTGACAGGTTTTGCAGTTGCATCTCTGCAATCTTCATTAAATACTGATTTGAAAGCTACAGATCGAAGATCGAAATACTGTATAAAAAATAGCACACATACTTGTCATATGACAATTAAAAACAACCCTTTGGAAACATATATGTGGCTGTTGAGTATTTTAATTTGTTATGCACATTTTTACATGTATAATGAGAAATATAAAAAAGCATGAGTGTAATGTGGGATTTTTGTAAGTAACTTGAATTTTTTTTTCCCTGCTGTCAATCCTGCTTTCAGCTAAATTGTTGTAGCAGCAACAGAGCTAATTTCTTCTGCATGTGTGATAATGGTAGAAGAGTAATGTGTCAGACAAGAACATGAGCAGATGGGGTGTGGCAGATGGGAGAGGAAACAAGAAAGGTTGAGAAGAAAGGGAAACAAATAAGAAAAACATCTAAATATTTAACCTGAGATCTGCACCAGTGCGTTAAAACACATAAATAATTTATGGCTTAAGTTAAGCCAAGTTCAAGAAGTGCAACCTTACCTCAAAAGGGCTGAGATCTGGGGAATTTGGGGGCCAAGTCACCACCTTGAACTCTGACATGTTTCTTAAACCATTCCGTAACGAGTTTTGCAGTGTGTCCTGATGAAAGGGGCCGCTGCCACAAGGGAAAGCTGTTGCTATTAACAAATCTGCAAGCGAGCAGTGGCATATATACAGTATATATATATACACACATCTGTCCACACTGTCGACAAAAACGTTTTGAGATAGTCCTGATCCTCGGTCCTGAGTCCTCCATTGGACTTTCACCTGTTTTGTCCCCTGAAACCAGCCCTACCAGGACGAAGATTCACATCTGATGAAGAAGCGAAGACAGCGGGGCATTCGTTCGGTGCATTTGCTACTTTGCGACAATGACAATTGGTAAAAGATCTACAGTATAAAAATTTAATTTAATAAAAGATTTAATTCGTGTCTCACAGCTCGGCCTAAAACATTTTTTAATAGGGGAATACAAAAGCTTGGACAGGTGGACAAAGTGCATTGAAAAGCAAGGAGATTATGTTTTGAAAAATAATGTTTTTGTGTTTTCTAGAATATTTTGAAATAAATTCTACAGCCAGAGTGTGGATCATTTTTGACTCACTCTTGTACTTTATGTCTAACCTAATATCTGCAATCTTTTGGGCATTAATGACCTTCTTTAAAATGTGCACATAAATAGCAAAGATTAGTACATATTGAAATAAAAATTAATTAAAATGAATGATATTGAAATAAATTGCAATAAATATATTGATTTAATACTGATTTGCTTTACATGTTAGGCCTTTTTATCGCTTATATCAGAGCAACAGATCTGTGACAGTATAAGTGAAAAAAAAAAAACACTTGGGTGTGATAAATGTCTTTCATGATTGATATTGTTAGTTAGTTAGTTGTTTACTAGTGTTAGTGCTTTGCCTCTGAACTCTGAACATACTGTATATCATAAATATGATCACCAGACCGTGCAGTTGACTTGCTTGTTTTCATCACCGTGTGTCTGACACTGGGTTTGTTTGAGATGCTGTGTGTGTGTGTGTGTGTGTGTGTGTGTGTCTCTGTGTGAGTGTGTTCCCCTGCCTTTTTATCTTAGCCTTAGTTTTTAGTAAACTAGTTTAACCAAGGCGCAGTTACTTTCCCAGCTGCTCCCGCAGCACTGCGTGGGCACCATCATCCTTATCCCTGGGTACCTCGTTACTGCGCTCTCTTTGGGGCCCTGCAGAACTTTTATTACCCAGAGGAACACCCTGATGAGGCCTCTGGAGACTGAAGAAGACATGCTACCTTTCGCAGGGGAAAAGCATGTTACCTCGTACTCTTCGGAAAACCGGTTTAGTCATTGATCAGTTGGTCAAATATGTACATCAGGCTCCAGGGATGTGTTCACTATAGTGACTGAATACACACTGCCTTGCCTTATTACTCTATAGGTGCTACAGAAGTATTTTGCTAATATTTCACCTTAAAATGTTTTGTATGCATTTTTCACCATATGCCCCACAGGACGTGTTTCAGAAATATGACCTGCATATCAGAGCCCTTCAAACAACTAGAGATTTTTGTTGAGATCTGTTATTGCAAGATTTGCACCAGATTCAGGATTTTAAATGAACATGTATTGTACATTGAAAGTCAAAAGAAATGATCTGGTCTTCTTTTTTTTTTTCGCTTTTTTTTCAAAGACAAGAAATGTCAAACCAGCTTTTGTAGTTGTTTTCACTTTCCACTGTATCTCAGCCTAAATTATCCTCAAGCAACACTCAGGACTTAATGTTTAACTAAAAAAACCTTATAGCCTATTTTCTGTAAACATTTCTGATGTGCTAAAATTACAGTGTTTTCCACTTTCATTTCCCTGTCCACCTGAGACTGTGTCTAAAGTGATGTTAGTATAATTTGCACTCTTTATTATCACCTAGCTTGCAAATCATTTCAGTACTTTTGCAGCACTAACAACCCAATTGCACACTTTCCTTCGGCAAAAGTGTTTCTTTTTAAAGAAGCACATTGCTTTTTCATTTCTTTCTCAGCACATGTTGTATTCATAAACAGACGAGGCAAATAATAGTAATAATCTTTTTTTTTTTAATCATTTTACACAATCTTCGATAGAGACAATGCACTTACAAGTAATTGTACTTGAAATTACATAAAATATAGCAAACTAAATGTGGCCCTGTCACATCAAGTCAGGTATTAAGGTGCATTTGGGGGGATTTGAGTTATGCATATTTTCAGATTCTTGGTTCAGCATCTTGATACCAAGTTCTTTACTGTGTCATGGCCAGTAGTGAGTTTGTTTATGCAGAGGACCTCAGATACACCATTGAAATCCTTCTTTTAGATTAATGAGAGAAAATGAATCGATGAGTCGAGGACGTAGTTAGAAAGAGTGAATCCTGCTTTCTCTCCTACCCCTAAACATAAATTCACCAGTAGCACCAATTTATTGTAAAAAAAAACAATATTTAAAATAAAAAAATTTCTCAATTCTTTTGAAGGTTGAGGAATAGAATGTATTTATCAAAATTGACAATTTGATCAGCTTCACCTACTGCATTCTATCGGCCACAACACAACACTAACCTGTGTGACTTGATATGACGGGTCACAAATATAAAGGCCACTACAAATTCATCCCAGTAGAGCTAATTTGCACTGCATCTAGTAACATAGCACATGAGGAGTGTGATATATTAATTCTGTGTTAATATGGTCATGAGTGATGGTGATGGTGAGTTAGTTGAACAGCTTTGTCTGCACCTACATAATGTCAGACTGAGCACTGGACTACATACGGTGAAAATGACAACGGTAATCCTCTGATTAACATGTATGAGTGTTTCAATGGCTTCATTATAGCAACGGTGGCTCACATTAAAGCCTAAATGCAGATTAGTCCTTTATTGCAGAGTTTGAGCCGAGGTCCAAGTGTTGACATGCCTTCATAACGGTTGAACTTGGCTTGTTCCTGAGCTACAGATGCCATCTTGGCTCCAGTGCCGTTACAACATCCGGGTCTTCTCTTGTTCCCTTTTCCAAGAAGTGTCTTTCAACCCAGGTCATCGACAAACTCACAGACCGATGGTTCCCACACAAATTGAATCCCATTGGACAGTCACACACATCTTGCAGAACCACACAGAAATCATATTCGGTGTCTATTGTGGTCCAAGGAAACTCCTTCTACAGATATTCACCTGCACAGACAGAAGACCAAAATATGTCAGTCGGTTCATTTTGTTGATAAATGAAAAATTAGTTCACTAGCTGTAGCTAGTGATAAGTGTAGACAAATCTGACTTACATGTAGTGCGCTTTCTTGTTGCCCTGTTTCGAATTTGCTAGTCTGTAAAGAAAGGAAAGGGTTCATTTGATTTGATTGAGTCTAATTTGAGATATAGCAGATGCTACAAATTAAATGACACGTGTAACACAGGGATAGTATTCTGTGTGTGTGTGTGTGTGTGTGTGTGTGTGTGGTTGTTTTTGTGTGATGGGACAGTGTCATCTTTTCTGGAAACCTTTTAAAAAGTCATTAAAGCTACATTAACAGGCCATGTGATGTGAGCATGGACTCTCTCTCTCTCTCTCTCTCTCTCGCTCTCTCTCCATATATATATGAGTCTCTGTCTCATATACTGTATCTGTCTCACATACACACACACACAATATCTGCCTTTCATCCTTTTATCTACTTTGTACCATTTTTTGCTGTCCAGTTCTTGTTAGTGTACCAGGAGACACGTGTGTTTGCCTATTGTGCCGTGTACCTTAGCTTTATTTCCTGCTCTTCATCACAAGTATAGGAACACGGCTCAATCATTCACTTCCCACTGAAGTCCTTTTAATTAAAATGTGCTAAAATATGGAGGATAAGTAGCTTTGCATTTCCTTCAGCTCTACATTTAGCAATAAGAGCACTGACACTTCATGATGAGTGATGAATACACTGCTGGATGGTACTGTACAGTATAAAGGTATAACATTGATATCATGATAAATTATGTGTTAAAGTGTTTTTTATTTTTATAACATTACTTTTTTTATGTTTTGTATTGTTGTTGTCTTTTTGCAGGTAATGGCAAAGCAACTGGAAGCCGCAGATTCAAAGTTGATTGAATGCAAAATACATCTCCAAAATGCGCAAAATTAAATACAGTATAGGAAGAAATACTATAATTTACTATAGTAATTACTAGACAGTGCAGTAAACTCTAGTATTTACTGTAATAATAACTACACACTATAGCAATATTTACTGGAGTAATTACTATATGCTGTAACAACTGTGGTATTTTTTATAGTAATTATTTTATGCTGTAGCAAACTGTAATATTTACTATAGTAAGCTGTAGTTCTCTATTTACTGTCATATTTAGTACATGCTGTAACTTACTAAATTACTATAATACTTATTAATTTGTAGTAATAATGACGTATTTACTATAGTTATTACTGATAGTTGTAACACACTGTAGTACTGACTACAAGCTTTAGTAAACTGTAATACTTACTTTAGTGATTACTACAAGCTGTAAGAAACTGTAGTAATCACTATAGTAAATTATATGTTGTAACAAACTGTAATATTTATTCTAGTAATTAGTTACTGTAATGAACTGTAGTATTTACTATAACAATTACTATACGCTTTAGTAAACTGTGGTGTTTTCTATAATAATTATTACATGCTGTAACAAACTGTAGTATTTACTCTAGTGATTGACTACAAGCTGTAGTAAACTGTAATAGCTACTATAGTAATTAATGAATGCTGTAACAAACAGTAATAAATACTACTAGTAATTGTAGTAAACTGTAGTACTATAGTGATTACTACAAACTGGAACAAACTGATCACTAAAGTATCAAACTGTAGTAATTACTATAGTAATTGACTACACACTGTTGTAAACTCTAATACTTATTCTAGGACAACATGCTTTAGCAAAGTGTAGTAGTTACTTTTTTAGTAGTACTTAATGGAGGTTTTAGTAAACTGTAGTATTTACAACAGTAATTATTATATGCTAATACTACTTGGTGTCACAACCCACCCAGTTTCTCCCAGTTTAGGACCAGCACTGGATTTCAGTGGCCTGGTTGAGCCTTGAACAGTTAAAATCTCTGACCCTTCGTTAAGTAACCCAGAGCCTCAATCGTCTAAGTGTGGAAATTACGGCCTGAATGGAATTATATTAAAAAAAACATTCCCTTATATTTTAGGTATTAAATAAAGTATTGATCATGGTTTTTATATCCAGCTGAATTGTCTTGCTGGCAGTTCGTTGGTAAACATTTCTCTATATCCTGAAACATATTGTGTACTGTATCATACAAAAATCCAGTAAATTTATGTTCAGCTTTCATCATATCGCTCATCCCTAGTGATGAACACGACTTTAATATAGAAAAAAATCAACAGCCGGGAACAAAGTGCTGGTTGTTCAAATGTGTTATACGGGTAGAAAGTAAAAGGCACTTCTATTTCTTTTTTTCTTAAAAGAAGCTCTATAATAATTTGCATTTGAATGCAAATCTATTTCAGGTTTGTCCTTCAGTCAAGAAAAAAAAAGTTAACTACACCTAAAGTGTTTTAAATTTCAATTCCTGTATGAGATCACCACTCTAACAATCAAGACGTCACACGGCGATCCACGACCACTTTCCTCATGATTGATGTATAATCGAGTGGTAATAACACACAGCTCCCATTTTCTTAGATTCCCACTGAGAGTGCTGAAAAAAAGTATTCAAGCTCTGACACTTGCACAACGCTGCACTTTGATGCAACACATTTTTAGCACTGAATAATGATGCAAGCTGCTCTCAGAAAGCCTTACCTTTCCGCGTGGTCGACTTCGACTGACTGGCCATCACTGTGTTCATTTCTGTGGGAAGTCCTACATACACCCCACCATAGTTCCTACAGGAAATAACATGCTACATCACACACACACACAGTCTGAGGTTAATGGTGTAAAAGACGTTTCACTGACCTTCTTTTCTCGTCATCTTGTGACGGATCTTCTGTCCTGTTACATAAGACAAGGTTAGATTTTTATCATTGCCATCCATATATTCATGTATCTATCTATCCACATGAAAAAGTGATATATGTTGAAACCATAGCTACGAGACATGACTCATGACAAGTTGTTCATTGGTGTTAATTTAATTTTAATATCAAACAGATATTAATGCTGTTCTGTTTTGATCAGGAATCATATTCTACTTTCACAGGCATTTCTAACTTAGCATATATGCACATTTAATGTATTAAATACATTAAATCCTACATTTGTATCTTTAATAAGATAGCACCTAAGCATATTAATAAAAGATGTGATAGCTTAGATCTATTCTGTGTTTTTTTTTTCTTTCGTTTTTTAAAATAACTTTTGCATTACTGAGTGTGCAAAAACAGTTATTATTTCCAAATAATATTTTTTTCAACAAAACATTAAACCTCACAAAACATATTTGTATGCCAGTAAATAAAGCAATGTACAGTGTTATGTAAATGACCCCTTGTTTAAACAACAACAAAAAAAAAAACACAATAAATGCTGTAAAGTTATATTTCATTTTATTCTACTTTATTTTATTGTAACAAAATTGAAGATTTAATATTTTCTATTTTTTATTCCTTCCTATTAGCATTTGTCTTCTCACTTCCTTTTTCCTTTTCAGGGTCACAAACAGTCGTGTAAGCATTTTACTGCACATCATATTGTGTATGGCTGTGTATGTGACCAATACAAATTTAGTACAGATTGCAATTAACTTGTTAATATTAATAAAGTTATATATAATCATAATTTGTTTATGTTAATTAATGCTATAAGTCATGCTACTTAAAGCAATCCTAAAACAATAGTTTTACTGAAATTGATGAAGAAGGATTGCTCTCTCTCTCTCTCTCTCTCTCTCACTCACACACACACACACACCCACACACACAGATTAAATTGTACTGCCGATGTGCTGAAGGCTGCAGTAATTAGTGTAGATTGTCCAGGGTGTACTCAGGGTCCACAGGAGCCACAGTGGAACACATACAGTCAGCGCCACGTTTACCGCTGGGGCAAATACATGCTGGTGCAGGCTGTGATTGAATCTCCCTCAAGAGTTGGCTTTGCTAAAAGTCCTAATACCCTCAGAGATTTCCTGAATGTGTGTGGCTTTCTCAAGGGTATAGTGTGCAATTGCACATGCATGCATACAGTATGTGCGTCTGTGTGTTTGTAGGACATTGTGTGGGTGTCATGGGGACACCCCCTTAGACACTTACACATCTTTCGCAGCCTCTGCAGGACCTGTGAACAGAAAAGAAGCAAGGAGTAAAATGACTTTAATTATTTAAATATTTTTTACGTTTATGATTTAGAAAAAAAAAGCACCTTTTTGGAGGAAAGATTCTAAGCTACTGAACTAGGATAAACTCTGGGGGCTGTATGCACAATTGAAAGTGTGTGTATGACATTACAGATTTATTCTGGGCTGAAGAGATTGTGAAGGACTTCTCAAGCAGCACTCTTAACTCTGCATTCTGATTAATAATCAAAAGCTTTACTTTGACATATAGGACAGAGCACTGTCTAGGAACACTGGTCAATACTGGTCAAATGAGGCTATTAAAAGCACTGGTGCATAAAGATATCTTGTTCAGAGATATCGACCTACTATATAAACAAGTAAAACTTGATGGTAACTGCATTAAATGTACACTGCCTGGCAAAAAAATTCACTTTCCATTGGATAATTACTGTGGTGCTTAATATGGTTCAGCTGGCAACAAGTTATTTAACCCTAAGTAATGAAGTGAGTAGCTTCACAAACATGCAGATCCTCTTAAACAATCATGTACATATCCTTTTTTCCTGTGATCATAGCGAAGATGTTACTCTGGTTTAGAAAAGTCAAAGTTTTGGTCTGCATCAAACAAAAAAAAGAACTAACTATGAAAATTGCTGAAAATACTAAAACGCATTGCGCGCATATAAATCATCTTACCTCCATTAATAAACATAGAAAAATGCATTATTACAACTTTTAAGGATAGTGGTGAACTATCAACTTCAACTTTAACTTCATTAAAAAAGAAACAACACTAGAATTTACTCCTATGTTTAATAATGGAAGTAAGATGAATTATACACGCACAATGCGAAGAGAACCTGCGGGATTGGGACTAAACAGCTGTGTAGCCTTAAGAAAACACTTATTAACCACTTACTCATTTTGATTTGTACATATTTTCTCACACATTTCATACTCATTTCCATAATTCTCTCTTGATTTTTTGAAGCTGCTTTGCAACAATGACCATTGTTAAAAACACTATACAAATTAAATTTAATTTATTGGAATTGAAGTCAGTGAGGCTAATAGGAAAAAGTTTTTATATATATTTTAATATAATTTTAATTTTAATATAATATTTTTTTTTAGAAAAATATTTCTAGAGAGCATAAAGAATGGAGCATTGGAAAAAGATGTGGTCTGATGAATACAGATTTACTCTGTTCCAGAGAGATGGGTGCATCAGGGTAAGAAGAGAGTCAGACAGTGGTGTACCCATCAAGTCTACCGCACAGGCCTGTGGGGACAGTGTTATGATCTGGGGTTGCTTCTGCTGGTGAGGTCCAGGTTCAGCAATGTTATTTGCCCATAAATTAGGTCAGGTGACTACCTGAATATACTCAATAATCAGATTATTCCATTAATTGATTTTTTCTTTCCTGATGGCGTGGGCTGATTCCAAGTGACAATGCCAGGATTCATGGTGCTAAACTTATAAGAGTGTTTCAGGGAGCATGAGACGTAATTTTCACACATGGATTTGCCACCATAGAGTCCAGACCTTGAGTCTTCCATCATCAATTCAAAAGAGGTTTATAAGATTCTGGGTGTAAATAAATGCTGTGACATTGCACACGCATATGTAATCAAAGCAAAAGGTGGTTCAATTAAATATTAGAGGTTGTGACAAAAGCAAATTCATTCATTCCAATCTACAATGGTCACTAGTTAAAAGGCTTGTCTTTGACACACCAGAGCAGTGCTAGTGTATAGTACCACAACTGTGTGATTGTATAGTGACTCTCTTTAGCCCAGTGTTGGGTAGGAAGCTAAAACAATGATGCCTGTTGATGCCTTTAAGAGCTTTGTCTAGCAAAAGACGGCAGTCTTTGTGTATATGAGTGTAAACTTTGAAACGGCTTACAGATGGCATAGGGTAAAAGACCAAGACAAGAGAAAAAAAGGGGTTATTTTCAACAGGGTCCGGACGTGTATCTAGGCAACGTGGTGTAAGTAAGTAATCCAATGACCAAGACGGGTTTTTTGAGAACGGATGGTAGTGGCCTGTGTGGACACAGTGCTTTCTGGGGAAACTAATAACGGTGTTCATAAAAGCATAGCTATGGCTGGTGAAGCCTGATAAAGCCATTCCGGTGAAGCTCCTCTGCTCAGAATGTCTAACACCAATGAACAGCATTAGTGCTTTAGAAACATTTCAGCCGTTATTGAATCACTAAGGTAACAAATGACAGAATGAGCACAAGTCACAAACCATGACCTCATAATGACTGAACAAAACTTGTTCGCAGAACATTTTTTTAGACTACAATATATACTGCTTTCTGTACTAAAGGACCAACCAAAAACTATTCCCTAGACAGAAATAAGATATCCAGAACACCTCAGACTGCAACAAAAATATCTAGCATAACAAAGTGTTAAAATATCACTAGCTCTGGAGTAGATGCCACATGGGTTAAAATACAATACTGAGATGGAGACGAGAAGAACAGATAGAGATGAGTGCTAAAAACAAGGGCAGGTAAAGTAAACACACACACACACACACACTTACTTACTCTATACTCAAGCAGAGTCCCCATAAATCAAAGATTGTCCACAAATACCACAGATTCCAAATTTACTCTGGGGTTTTCCCCCCCTTCTGAAAACACTCAGGCAAGAATCTCATGCTCTACATCGGTAAACAAGACAAACTGTACGACTCTTCCATTGGAAAAATAATTTAACCACTTAAAATGGAATATAGAATCTTTTACACAATCAAACCTCCTACCTGCATGCGGTGCTAGAATAATTGTGGGGGACCCACTGCTTAGACCCATGCAGGACATTATCCTCCCTGAGACCCTGGCTTTACTTGTCACATTGGAGGACATGAAATCACACACACACACACACACTCACACACACACACGTTTCCATAAACAGACAATGTCTGTGTCTAAATCACTAACACTGCTCTTTTTTCAATGCACTCACCTCCCGCTGTGGTATTAGTGGCAGAGGAATTTCCACAACCCATCCCAGTCTGCCGTGCTTAAAGAACCGCACAGTGAAAGGAGGGATCAGCAGTAAGAGAAAGACAAGTTAAAAAAAAAGGATAAATGGAGGGCAGCACTTCTATGCTACACTAATTCCCTGGCTCACTTGTTCTCGTTCAGCCTGGAAAGGTCTGCACTGGCACAGAGAGGGACACAGAGAGCGAGAGAATGAGAGGCATGGGGGGGTGGGGGGGGGGAGGGAAAGAGAGATGCTCTTCCTTCACACGATTCGCCTATCTCTGCCGCCCTGACAGGGTTACCATGGAAACAGGATCTGATGGGACGGTAGAGTTGCGAATGGCAAGCCTTTGCTTTTTACATCGTGCAATAAATGGGTCTACAGGAAAATCTAACAACTGTGTTATGTATGTCACGCTCGTAACCCCTGACCTGAATCCAGTACAGGAAACAGAAAAGACAATCTGATACTGTACAGCTTCACATAAAACCTCATACAGGTTGCTACAGAACAACCAGAGCAACACGGAATGCAGTCACACAAAAAGCCTTTTATTCAACACAATAAACACTAGCTATTCAAATCTGATTTAAAAAGGTTTTTAACTACCTCTTGAAAAAACCTGTTTAATAAACCTCTAATTAGAGTTAAATAGCCACACAAGGTTTTTCTCTTGCAGATTATTATTTGATAAAGTATCAATACTATTGTCTTATAATCTTCTTACACTCATACAGTTGAGGCTAAAGATATTCTATAACAAGTGGACAATATTTAAAAACATTTGATAGTTTCAGTTACCTGTTACATTAGTTCTCCTGAGATAAATGGGCAAAAAATTCCAGCAAAGCATTGAAGCTTGTAGAAATAAAAGTTTGACCCCAGTTCCTTTTAAACTGGATTAAAAAATATGTTGTAGCCTACCTGAGGTAGTTTCACAGGATTTTCTTTTACGTTTGTGGCAGTAAATGAATCTGTCTCATACAGTAGCTCACTCACAGTCATTTTCTATACCGCTAATTCTGTACAGGGTTCCAAGAGGTCTGGAGTCTATCCCAGGGGACTCGGGCACAATGTGGCGTTCACCCTGAATGAGGTGCCAATCCATTACAGGGCACAAGCATGCACATCATTTGCAATTTGCAACTGACTAATCTGCATGTTATTGAACTGTGGGAGGAAACCGGAGCACACCGAGGAAACCCATCAAGCATGGAGAGAACATGCAAACTCCATGCACACATACCTAAAGGCAGGACTAAACCTTCAAGGTCACAGTGCTACACCACCACGCCACTTTGTCTCTTAGCTGTTATTCTGAAATTACAGTGTGCTTTATATTCCTTAAAGTATGTGGCATAAGTGAAATATTTAGTGTATTTAGCTTAAATAAACATTACATATTAATAAAGCGCTCCTTATAGTTATTATATTGCGGTCCAGCCCACTGTTTGGAGAATGCCACTACAGTACTTACCCCATCCGATGTAATAAAAAATAAGGAGTTTGGTTATTATTACTATTATCGTAGATGATAAGGGGGGAACTGTCACGATGGGGGGTAGTGGCAGGTGTTAAATGCCATTGGCGGAATGAGCAGGCATAGAGGCAGAGGGGTTGTGTAATCAAAAAAGTCTTTTAATGATGGTTAAACACAAAGTATAAATAAAGACAGAAACAAAGGAACAAACAAACTTAAACAATATTTAACTCTGTGCTAACAGGGGCTCTCTGGCGAGACACAGGCAGAGGGACACATAACACGCCCTGTGGCGAGACACAGGCAGAGGGAGACACATAACACGCCCTGTGGCAAGACACAGGCAGAGGGAGACACAACACGCCCTGTGGCCAGACACAGGCAGAGGGAGACACATGACACGCCCTGTGGCCAGACACAGGCAGGAGGAGGACAAACACATAACAGGACACACAGACTATGCGTGGAGCTGAGACTGGACACTAGAGGGAGACACTACAGAGACACGTAGAGACTAGAGGGAGACACGTAGAGACTAGAGAGAGACACGTAGAGACTAGAGACGAGAGACCAAGAGGGCTAAAGACTTGGCAATCAGCTAGGCATGGCTTTTAGCTAAACATGGTTAAGCTGTGCTTAACCATGGCAGTTAGCTACACATACACCTAGCTAAGCATGTCTTTAGCCCCAACATGCACTAAGCTACACTTACCTAATACAGTAGCTTAACACACACTAGGGAATGGGGGCACAGAAACACAGACAGAGGATACCCAGTGGCTAGGCGAGGCGGCCCTCTAAGGCTAAGCGAGGCGTTACTAACAAGCTAGTCGGTACTCCAAAGCTAGGAGGGGCGGCACTCTAAAGCTAGGCGCACTGGGACACTAGGGGGATAGGAAACACAGGACAGCTAGAGACACAAAGGGGCTATGGCTAGAAGCATACTAGTTACTGTAACTCAACATAGATTTTAGCTAAACACACTCCTAGCCACACACACACCTAACTACTTACCTGACTCTAGCTACACACACAAGAACACAGGAGGACAACAACCACAGTACTTACATACATTTAAGACAGGACTAAATCAACTCCACTAACACAGACACACAAAACATACACAGAAACATTGCCAATAAGAGAGCCCAAGTCAACACAACTAAAATCAAAATAAACTGAACAAAGAACAAAAACAAACTAAAACTAAATGTCCACACAAGTGACAGTGGTGATACCAAAAATGCTCGACCCAGTTTCCCAGTCTAAACAGCTATTTATAAAGATGGATTGATGGCTACCTCGGTTCAGGTGTGCACTCGCATCACCTGACCGAGGTGCCTGCTGGGAAACTGAGTCAGCCAACCAAAAACTACAAAATGAAAAACCGTGACCTCTAGTGGCGGACCCTTACAGTAACCCCCCCCCCCCTCCCCTTCCCCCTTAAACCGCTCCTCCGGAGCGCTATTGGTGGTCCCGGGGCACTTTCCTGTTGTCCCGTGTCCTTTTACCCGACCCCGAAGGGCTAGCTCCCGTAGTCGACTGTGTGGCGGAGGCAGCACCGGATCGCTGTTGTAGGCCAGGCGGAGGGGGCAGCACTCTGAGAAGTAGAGCCCCTGAAGACAGTGCTGAGTTGTCCCCCAATCCGGGCGGCCGATGCAGTACTGGCTTTTCCTCCGCCGTGCAGCGGTGGGACATCGAAGCCGACATCGAAGCCGGGTGGTGGACGCAGTGCTGGGGTGTCGCTCCGAAGGCGGCGAGCCTTGAATAAGGGCTACTGGACGAAGGTGGGGGTAAAAGGTGGGGGCCTCCACATGAGGCTCACTGGTGTTGCTGGGACCTCCACGAGGCGCTCGGCGGCTGCTGCTGGGACCTCCACGTG
Organism: Clarias gariepinus; assembly: GCF_024256425.1. Taxonomy (NCBI): domain Eukaryota; kingdom Metazoa; phylum Chordata; class Actinopteri; order Siluriformes; family Clariidae; genus Clarias; species Clarias gariepinus. The sequence continues at coordinate 32,220,996 of NC_071101.1, read as the reverse complement.
AGGCTCAGCGGCTGCTGCTGCTGGGACCTCCACGTGAGGCTCGGCGGCTGCTGCTGCTGGGACCTCCACGTGAGGCTCGGCGGCTGCTGATGCTGGGACCTCCACGTGAGGCTCGAAGACGCTGCAGCTGTGGCCTCCACGTGAGGCTCGAAGACGCTGCAGCTGTGGCCTCAACGTGAGGCTCGAAGACGCTGCAGCTGTGGCCTCCACGTGAGGCTCGAAGACGCTGCAGTTGTGGCCTCCACGTAAGGCTCGAAGTGCCGCTTTGAAGTCCCAGCCCCCTCTGCTATGCCTTGGGGGGTCGAGCATTCTGTCTTTAAGGGGGGGGTACTGTAAGGGTTAACCCCTAGAGGGCGCCAAAGCGCCCAAAGACTGGTTCTCGTTGTTTTATGTTTGTAGTTTTGTTTTAGTTGGACTTCAAGTCCCAGACTGCACCTCGGTCAGGTGACGCAAGCATTCACCTGAACCGAGGAAAAGTAATTAAATTAAGGATTATAAATAGCCTGACTGAACTTCAGTCAGGCGTCTAGCTTTTGTTCAGATCTTATGGTTTATGTCGGTTGTGTTTTGGTTAAAGTGTTTTGTGTTAATAAAAAACCTTATTTGAACCGCCAGCTCGCCTCCAGCAATTATGCCACACACGCGCCGATTTAGGAGCCCTGACAGGAACGTATTGTAAAGTAATATGCCATTCCAAACATACTGGAAAAGCAATTTTTATTATAGCTGATAATTGATGATAATTATTAAAGCAATAAATTAATGATAGGGAACATACTTAAAATAACAATTAGTTTAAAGGAAAGTGTGAACATGCAAGAATATATACAGTAAATAAATAAATAAATAAATAAATACTTATTTTAGAGTCTTTTTTCTGTTTAAATTAATTCTTCCACTGTCTTTCTTATGGTACATCTCCATATTCCATCTTCTTTGTCCCTTTTTACATTTTTTTCTACTTTTATTTTTGTTATTATTATTTTTTTTACATTAAATGCTGAAATGTGCTTTAACCTACATTATGATGATTGTCGATGATTGTGATGGATGATTGTGATGTCACCTGGTTGGTGCCACTTTCTGATGGTTAACCATGCTTTATAGAATCAGTTACATACATAAGTAGTGCTTGATTTCATACCTCATGCTGCTGAGAATCTACACATAATGTGATGAGAAATACGTTCCACATAAAGACTAGCTGAAAAGATGACCACATTCACACCACTCAAAGGGGCTTGTAAGACTTGGTGCACAGTGATCTCATGCAACACACAGTCTCCACACATGAACACAGTGTATACTGTGTTCTTGTTAATGTTCTTAACATAAGCAGTGTCCAAATGTAGACTATTTTTGTCAGTGACTTGGTATGTTTTTAATAGCATATTTACTTCCTTATAAATACAGTATACAACTGTAATTGAACCTGCATGTGAGGACAGTGCTCTTAACTAAAGGATAAACCTTTAACAGAAGTCCTGTGCAAACTTAAAAAGCATTTGAGTGAAGGGGTGTTGTCTGGTTCGACAAAATGAACCAATACTGTGGTGGCTTGGACAAAAACCCTACCACGCAATTTTCTTTGCACACAGCCATGCCAGAGGGAGTCCATGTAAAGTAAATACATTTGAGCCAAATCACATCAAATTCTTTTTCTTGCTACCTGTGATTGCCCTGTCCATTGCCAATACACTTTAGTCTACTTTCCCAGAACATCATCTAACCTTGACAGGGCCCAATGGAGGGCCATTTTAAATCAGAGATTCAGAATAATATAATGACTTCATCTCATGTTGCAGATAGGATTGTTGCATCTCATGCCCTTGGTGCAAATTCTTCTGTGATAAGTGACAAGTAATAAGAGATAATTGTGAAATTTTGCTACATATTGCATCATTCTCCCAATTTTCTGTAACTACCAATTTTCTGTACACAACCCTTCTTTGCACAAACAGCATACAGCCTTGTGAATCCCCTTGAAATAGAAATAGAAAAGCTGCCCAGTGATAGCAAACTATGTGCAAAAGCATTATTTGATTAAGACTTTACTTTTAGGGACCAGCCCAGTCACAGCTACCCAAACACACTATCGCTTCTTGAAATTTCTGGGTCAATAAAAAGAGTGGATTTATAATTACCTATACCCAAATTACAATGCAATAACACATTTGCAATGCCTCATCTCAGACTGGGGACAGCCATGTAATCATATCAACCTGAATCACTTCCATAAGGGTAATCCCTATCAAAATGGCAAAAAAGGCTATTCAAATGATAAAGGTTAAAAATGATAAGAACCTCCACTGTGTGATGTGACTTCATGCTGTACAGCATGTCATGTTAACAGGTTTCTTAAGTGGGCGACCATCCAGCACCTGTTTGGGAACCCCTTGCCTCAGCATCAGGTGTACTAGTTCATTTCGTGGCACCATATCTACACTTTTCTGTCCAGTGCCAACTATTCTTTGGCTTCAACCAAACCCTGCAAAAGTTGAGAAGCCTTGGGTCAATTATGAAAGTCCAATCCCCTTCCTCAAAATGACAACTCTCAGTGATTTCAAGTCAAATTGTTCCAGAGCTGCTCTCCTTAATGCTGGGCAATAAAGACACTGAGCTGCAGGCTGGGCTTCCCCTAGTCAGCAGCACACAAATGCAAAGGTGCTACACCTCCTTTGGCCATCCAAACATTTATGCTATCTCTGCAAATAAGGTATGACTACATGATTAATAAAGACAGGGAAAAAGAAGGGGAAATATTATAGTCTCCTTTCAGATCTTATTGTCAATAAGAGAGAGAGAGAGAGAGCAAACAAGATAGAGAAAGAGAGAGAGAGAAAGAGTGAGAGACAGAAAGAGTAAAAAAAATAAATAAACTGCAAGAAGACTACAAGAATGCCATATCATAAACTTAAGCCTGTCGACAAAGATCTGCCCCAGACAACACGGCCACCTGACACAGGAGGTACATAGTCTGTAAGAAGAAAGTTTGGTTTTGAAGTACAGAGTATAACTTTTTGACCTTTCTCTTTTCAAAAGACAATAAACATCTTGGGTGAGACCAAGGTCTTTGTCAGTGCTTGATATCAATGAGGCCCAAAAAGATTAGAGGCTGTCAGTGGCACTAAAGTTTATACCCCTTGTAATTACTCGTTGCCCAATTGACCATGTTTTAGTAGTTTTGCTGCCAGTGCATATCCTTCAGAGACATAATGGGGTGCTGTTTATGGCCTGATCAACAAGATAAAAATAAAATAATATTCTGAAAGGGGCATGAAGACATGACTCTCTCTGCACAATGTATGTAACCATTTGTGCCTAAACCCGCCATGTAAATGGTTTGTTTTTTTACTTTTCTCTTTTCATGAACCATAAACCTGAGCTTTCTATATGGTGTGAGGGCCAACAGGTTCAAGTTAAACACGACTGATTTAGTGCACATATGGCACACATCTGTAATGTCACGCATAAACCAGGCTGGTATTGTGCCTCCCTATGTCCTGGATGCATTGACAGCAGATACCGCGTGATGCAACATCTCAGGAGAATGCCTTCAGTGTGTCGGCTTTCAGCACTTGCACAGCACACATCAGGACATTCATGTACATCCTCCAGCAACAAAATACCTGCACGCAACAGCAGGCATGTGGCCTTTCCCTACCAGCTTGAGATTATTTTTTTATTAGTGCATACTATTGAATTTACACACACAGGTAAGCTCTCTGAAATTTCTTAATAAAACATCACACTGTGCGATGCTGCATTTGACAGCAACTGTTGTTTTGCCAAATAGTGCATTATGTGCTGTTACTTGATGTCACCATTCAATCCTACTTAAGCAGCTGCCATTTTAAAAATAGCTGTCAGATCCATTTGAGTTGTTGAACAGAGTGATTTAAGTACTAGGTCATTGGTAGAATTTCCTCCACCCTATAGAAAAAAAAAAAATCTTGAACCCAGTAAAGTTTACCTAATAAACAGAGAAGATTTTACCTAATATCTTTCTTTTTGTCAATAAATCTAAGACATATCAATGTTCACTGAACTGGACACTCCTAACTAAATATTTACACAATGTGACACAAGGAGCTGGGGCAACCAAGAATAGTTTTGAACATGGAAAGCATCCCCGGGAACAATTTTGGAGGTATGAGTAAAATAAGTAAACATCATCGATACCGCTTACCCTGTCTACAGGAGCATGGGGAGCCTGGAGCCTATCCCAGGAGACTTAGGGCATGACGCAGGGTACACCCTGGACAGGGTACCAATCCACGAAAACTGCCTGCTTTAGATCTTCATTGTAGTAGTAACTTAAATGATTACTTTTTAAAAATTGCCAATTAGTTTTATATGCATTTCTTTGGACTGTGGAAGGTAACCAGAGTACCTAACAGAAGCCTACTACACATGGGGAACATGCAAACTCCATGAACACAGTTCTGAGGAATCAAACTGTTGGCCCTGGAAGTGCAAGGCCACAATGCTAACCACTGTGTGACCATGCTGCTCTCTTAGAATACTAAGAAGCCTAAACAAAATGCTTAAATTTACAGGAATTAAAAAATAAAAACTGTTAAATCCAGATTTTTCCAGGTTTATTAGTAAAAAGAAATACCTAAAATGTGGCACAATACTGCAGATGTGGCATCATGCAACTTAATGAATCATGTTTTTCAGCAAAAAATAAATAGAAAATACCACTGAATGAAGTTTCTAATTATTGTTTGAACACTTGTTTTATGTAGAATGCATGTAATAATCTCACGAAGGAATTAATGTGATCCAATTATGTCATGAAAACATGTGAGGATGCTAGCATTGACCTAATTTTCCTAATTAAAACAGGAAAGATATTGTATAAAAGCACAGTGACCTTCTCCCATTGACAGTGCCCAGGGACGACCCACAGCTTGGGTAAGAGCTTAGGCTTTGGTTTTATGTGCATACATGATCAAATACCACTCAGCTCAATCAGGAGGAACGTTGTATGTATGCAACCAAAATTAAGTTAATTCAATATGTGTTGTTGTTGTTGTTTTTTTAGTTAAGGATGGGTTGAAATTTTCGAGCCTGTATCTCCTGAAACAGTGATTTAATCTGAGCCATGTCCGCTGCCAAATTGTTAATTAATCTAGAATGATATATTTTTTCTTTTTTACAAAAGGAAGCTTTTGAACTCATAATGGGACAATACATGCACGACCAAGCCTTCAGGCAGACCGTAGAAATAGATAAACATGATTCTGTTTGTTGTAGAGTCTTTAAATTTTCCTTTAGTTTTTTTTTTTTTTTACTTCAAAGGAAATACTATAATAATCACAGTGCATCTTGTCAGACCACTTTTTTTGTTTTTACATCATGAAAAAGTTAAATTTCTAATTACATGTGAGGAATTCTAAAAAAAATATGGGCATTTAGGGCATGAATTCATAAATGTGGCATGGCATGAATGCAATCAGCCTGTTGCACTGCTGAGGCATTATTGAAGACCAGGTTGCTTTAATAGCAGCCTTCATCTTCTCTTGACAAATGCCCATAGATTTCTATATGGTTTAGGTCAGGTGAGTTGGCTGGCCAATCAAGAACAGTAATATCATGGTCAGCAAATTAGTTATTGGTAGTTATTTGGCACTGTGGGCATGTAATACATCCTGCTGGAAAATATAATCTGCATCTCCATAGGGCTGTTCAAGCATGAATTATCCTTTAGACAGAAGGCTGTGTCGACTTTAGACTTGATAAAACAACTTGATTAAGACTTTGGGGCTTTGAATTTCAAATAAAATGCTAAAATGCTAAATTTACTTTCATCTGAAAACTAAGGACTTTGGACTACTGAGCAATGATCCAGTTTTGTCTTGTTTTTTCTTATCCTTAGTCCAAGTAGGATGCTTTTGACATTGTCTTCGGTTTAGTAGTGGCTTGACATTAGGAGTGCAACAGTTGTAGCTCATTTCCTGAAGATGTCTGTGCATTGCGGCTTTTGAAAC